>NC_072733.1:19712629-20004474 GCF_026930045.1 Uloborus diversus | reverse complement strand
CGGTTCCCCATGTAGCCATATTATACCATGTAAAGATCGTGATACATTTGCTTAGGGAGCCACAATGATTTGTGTATGAAATAAGGCTGATTGGAAAAATAATTGAGAAAAATGCTATTAGTTTTATTACTTGATATAAAATGTAATTCTGTACATCACACCAAAAAGTGGTATCACATTATGGTACTAAAGTAGTGGACCGTAAGTGGTCAATTTACACAGGTTTCACTGCATAATTATTTGGAAACTCTACGAGGGTGGGTCAACCTCAGTCGTAAATTATACTAATTATTACCGTTAAATTATCTCCCAAATAAAGCCAATTTTAAACACACTAAAAGCATTTGTCTGTATTTTTTTATAACTCAAAGATATCAACCTCTAAAAAAAACACACCCTTTAGTAAGTTGTTATTTAACGGTTTCTTTCTGTAGTATATAAGAATAGATATTCTTTCTCATCTTTCGATTGAATAGAGACTACCATTTCGTTCTTATCGTAACGCTTTTGTAGCATTCTGTACTATAATATGAAATAAATTACAGGATATCTCTTTTTCAGCATTTTGTTATACTTCATTCTTCCAGATGACATTTATTGTTCCCATAACATTAAGATGATAACATTTATGATTCGGTAAACAGAGGGAAAATGGGAAACTTTTCTTTTCTTTTTTACCTCTTCTTCCTCTCACAGTATCGAAAGAAATGTTAAAATACTTCGAAACAAATTTTCCGAAAACAATTCTAATAAATTCTTTTTTCTTCTTTCTCAAAATGGTGTGTCACCAATCAGTTTATGAACAGATTTCCTTTGCATGGTCGATCTTGAAGCTTGTGATAAGGGAAGAGTTTTGTGAGCTCTTTTGAATAAGATGATTATTTCGCTCCAGAGAATTATGCTACGATGAATTGAAACAGTGTTAATAAACAAAAACAAATGAACCGAGCATTACTTGCGAGTCTTTTTATGTTTTCCGTTTAACGATTTTTCTGACTTATAGTTCAAAAGTTTCATTATACATGTCGTCAAAAATATTTATTTTCATAACTTTTAAGAATGGATTAAAATTAAATATTCTGATGTCAGAAATATTAAAATCGTGTTAAAAATTGTTATACCATGTTAATATTTATATTTTAAGGGGGTCCAGGACACAAAAATCGTCAAATTTTGCATTTTTTTTTTATCATGTGAAAAATTTTTTCGTTTTTTTCTGCTTAAAAGGACGTTTGAATCTTGTTTTTATCTTAAATAGAACGAAAAATAGAATTATTTTTGTTGCATGCACCTAACTAATGTGTACTTAACTTTAAAACTTTAAACGCGTTTTTCTCCATGATGCAATTTTTCCCGATTTCTTGCATTCAAACTCTTATAAGTCAGAACCGATAAAGATAAAGTAATGAAACTTGGAGCATATCTTTTTCAAACAGTTAACTTTAATTTTTACTCGGCGAATTTGAAAAAAACGTTTACTGCAAAAATTATGATTTTCTTTAAAAAAGTATCTTCGAAATTTTCGAAATTTTTCTTCAAATATTTTTTTATTTTTTTATTGAATCAATATTTTTAAAATCGCAGAATAAAAATTAAACCTTAACTATTTGTGCGTAATTTATTTTACAAAAATTGAAAATTGATCAAGAATATTTTGAGTTTTAGCAATTTAAAGCAACCCCATTTTTTAAAACTAATTAAATTTAAATATTTTTTTTTATTTTTATATGTTATGATTTTGCTTATTAAATAAAAGGTGAATCAGTGCAAAAAACTTCAAAACTCTAAAGTATATAGTAAAAAAAAAATTCAAAATGTGCCCCGGACCCCCTTAACAAGAACTATCATGGCCGTATTTTAGGAGTGAGTTTTTAGAATTCAAACCTCTCCTTTAAAATTTTCAAAGCTATTCCAAAAAATGCCTTTTATTGTATCTATAGTCGCCTCAGAGCAACAGCAAGATATTTGGTCCCCGAAAAAACACTAAGCTATCTTACTGTTGCTCTGAGGCGACGATATATCTATACATATATTACTTTTCAATTTCATTTTAAAAAATAAATTATTATTGAATAATTGTACAAATTCAGTTTTTTATCCGCAGCATTTGTTTTTATTGTAGTTATTGAAAACGTCTTTTCTTACAAATCAATGCAGCATTTTCCTTCGACTTTTGAATTCCACTACAAACGCACCAAAATTCTTAAATTGGCCAAACTCTATAGTTCACACATTTTAGCAGTGTCATAAAATATAAACTTAAGGAGCATTACCTCAAATGCGCCTATATGAGTGCACGGATATATTCCTTTGAGTTGTTAAAAAGACATCGAATAGCTAACTGAAGATAAGTTTAGTGTTATCATTTCAGGTTTTGCCCCTTCATTTAATAGGATTGTCATGTTTTACATTAACTCTTTGTAATGCCCTTAAAGTAGCACCCCCGCATTTAAATAACCTTTTGTAACAAGAAACGGTTGAATAGAAAACTGAAATCAAATTTTATTGATTATATATAGTTCATGAGAAATATGTTTGACAAAACACTCCCCAAAACAAAAGTCTGGTTGCGGCTTTGAGTACCTACTATAACTTATTTAGAATATGCAAAAAATTATTTTTAAGCATGATTTAATTTATTCTTTTCAATGTATTTGTTGAAAATACATTATATAGGACACTGATAATAAAAAATATGAAATTAAAAAAATCAAATTATTACATGGATTCGATTTTTTGCGGGAATTCTTTCATGAATAAATTTATGTCTACTACGATCAAAAATGGGTTAATAATATTTACGAAACCTGTGCATGAAATACTTAGAAAATGTGGGCTTGTGTAACATTTTTTTCAGCACAAAATTATTGTTTCACGAGAGTTATTACGGGAGTAATTACTCTTAGACGTGAAATGTACTACGTGCATTCCTATTTTTACTCAAAGAAAAATGATCCTTTTTGAGTTTTGTGCATTAAGCATTGCTCTCTGTATTAATCAAATGCAGTTACATAAATTGGTGCACGTCCTGAACCATTTCTTTAAATTTCATCGCAACTATTTACGGAACAAAAATAATGTGCACTTCTCTTATTTTTTGTTTTTTGTCAATTTATTTTCAGCATAAATGATATGTTTTACGTCTTATATTGGCAATGATTAAATGTTTCTTTGAAGTGATAATATAATAATTAACTAGTCTTAATACCTACATTACGAAATCATTTCATGCCGCTAAAAACACAAAATGCACTAAGAGTGTATTAAAAAGAGAATAATACCGTGTGGATTCTTATTTTCACCAAAAGCAAATGAAAGTCATTTCGTAAACTTCAAATATTAAGTATTGATAAAGCAAATACATTTTCTTTAGTTCGTGCATGTTGAAAACAATGTTATTTCTCACATTTCAACTACGTACTAAAAGTAAATAAAATAAATTAGCCAATCACAACGCATTATTTGACCATTTGACACTGCATTACAACTTAAGTCATTCCCCACATAATTAAAGTTTTTAGAATTCTCTTAAACTAAAACTTAAAAATGACATTAAATCACGATATTGTTCAACATTTTACTAAAAACAAATAAAATAACCTTGTCAATCACAACGCATTAATTATTCATTTTACACTGCATCACAACTTAAGTCATTCTCCCCATAATCAAAGAGTCTCCTATTCCCTAAAACCTAAACTTAAAAATGACATTAAACAACGATAGTGTTCAACAAATGCTAAGCCACGCGGCCGTTTGCGTTTATATAAACGATGCTTCATGTAAACCATTTGTCATGGTTATCTTTGCTAAAGCGATGTGCTCCATTACGTCTTGACAGCATTAATTCTGTAAATCGCTAGCTGTGAGTTCATTTGTGGAATTAGAAGTCAGAGCTCAGTTACGTGACTAAGAGATCCAGCAGTTTAGATTCGTATAAGCGTAAAATGTCTGACATCATCTTTATTTGCTATCTTCTAACAGGAAGACGTTCCTGTTATTATGAGAAATGTCTGTTGCGCTTTCTGTTCAGACACTATCTTTCCAGATTTATTATACTTTTGCTTTATCAGTATTTTTTAAAGAATTTAATGTTAAAAATGTTAATAAAGCAGAAGTATAATAAAATGTAAGTAGCAACATAAAAAGGTCAAATGTCATCCTTTTTTGAAACTTTCTAGCAGAA
The DNA here is from genome assembly GCF_026930045.1 of Uloborus diversus. NCBI lineage: Eukaryota > Metazoa > Arthropoda > Arachnida > Araneae > Uloboridae > Uloborus > Uloborus diversus. Next base: position 20,000,288 of record NC_072733.1, on the reverse strand, counting down.
GGATTATTCTGATATTATAAGAAATGTATATAGTGCTTTCTGTTCAGACTCTTTTTTTCCAGATTTATTATACTTTTGCTTTATCAGTATTTTTTAAAGAATTCAACGTAAAAATGTTAATAAAGCAGAAGTATAATAAAATGTAAGTAGCAACATAAAAAAGGTCAAATGTCATCTTTTTTTAAAACTTTCTAGCAAGAGGATTATTCTGATATTATAAAAAATATATATATAGCGCTTTCTGTTCAGACACTATCTTTCCAGATTTAATTTACTTTTGCTTTATCAGTATTTTGTAAAGAATTTAATGTAAAAATGTTAATAAAGCAGAAGTATAATAAAATGTAAGTAGCAACATAAAAAAGGTCAAATATCATCCTTTTTAAAAAACTTTTATCAGGAGGATTATTCTGATATTATAAGAAATGTATATAGTGCTTTCTGTTCAGACACTATCTTCACAGCTACGTCACACTTTTGTTTCCTCAATATTTCGGGAAATATACACTGAGAAAAATGAAGTATTCAAAAATGAGTACATTCGTACTTTCAAATTTTCTTGAAACCTTTTGTTTCAAATATGAGTACCCATGTCTTCAAATAGTGTGCTGAATTATTCCATACTCAAAAATGAGTACATAATACTCATATTCAAAAATGAGTACAAATACCTCAAAATTGAGCACACATGTTGATTTGAGTATTTTATAAGTACTTGAATGTTTCAAATTTGAATACCACGTAATCGGAGCCATTTTGACTCGAGATATGTTCAAATTTGAGTACTTTTTCGTCATTTTTGAAATTGTTGTTTTTAGAGTATAATTTGTAAAGAAAGTAAACTAAGGAAGAAAAGATTACTTCGTAAGAAAAAAAGAGCGAAGAATGGTTTAAAAAAAAAAAGGCAAATAAAAGAAGGTAAACCCACTAAGAAAATGGAAGACAGCTAGCTTTAAAGAGGAAGATATTGATAATGATGAAGAAAACTTAAAAGATGTTAATTATAGTTATCTGTTAAGTTGTGAACCGTTTACATAGGGGTGAGAAATAGATATAGCGTATTGCTTGTAAGAAATCGTCACATGAGTGATGTGCTGAAGGAAATGTGACTCATACTTGAATGGAGAAAGTGATGTCTCAGATTTATGATGACTAAACTGATGTGTTTTAGTTTTACATGATTGTTAGTTTTTTTCTCAAGAGTAAGACACATGGTATGCTGTATTTATAAATCATAGTTTATGTTTCAGTATTTTTTATTAGTTTTTGTTAAAGAATTAACCTTACTGTAATAATCTTCAAATTAAGAAAATACCGAATTTACGTTTCAATGAGGAACAAAGTAAAAAGAATTAGGAAAGCAAAGTTTTTTTATTATTATTTCAGTTTATATACATTTTTTTTTTTTTTTGAGTCATAAGTCAACAAATTTTTGGTTCTATTAGGCATGATACTATTGCATAAAATACGCAAATATTTAAATACTGTGTTCTTCATCTGCGTTAAGCAAAGAAACTAATTGTTCAATCTAAAAAATATTAGATTAAGTTCATTTTGTACTGTCACCGTGTGTTAGTGTAACATCAATTCTTGGTTCGCTGATAAAAATTAGACTTCTTTCGCAGGAATTCACTTGCATATGTTTTTTTTCCCAAACGGTTCTCATGTCTTTCCCTCTACTTGATATTCTTTTCTAAATTAAAAAGATAAATAAATGCGTAATCAAACAAACTTACGTTTGCTTAAATTAATAAATTATACCAAACGTTGTGACAATTTGTTTTAAAAATGTTACAAACTGCCAGTCTCCTCTACATAAAATATTCTGCTTTTATGTTAACGCACTTTTTTTGATGATTTTCCTTTTGTATAGTTTAAAACCTAAACAAGCCGCAGGACTGGGAAAAAATTATAATGTATTTGCAAATAATAAACATTATTTCAAATAAGGAAACTTGAACTCTTAAGTAAAACGTTGACTGTCTCGAATAATAGGAAACTTTCGATACAATCATCTTTCTATTACAAATATTGCGTAATTACCAATGATATAGCAATTTGTTTCATACATACATCAAATATTCTGCTTTCATTTCACTTCCTTTCTGTTTGTTTTCATGAAAAGCGAAATTTCGTCAGAACAAGGTAAGATAAAGAATATTAGGGAAAAAAGATTTCGCCAATATCTTTTTCGGTCTAAGAGAAAGCTTCTTCAGCAAGTTCTATTTAGACGGGGAAGTCGAGGATAAAAACGATAGAGTAATCAATGGGATCATTTCCCGTCCAATATGGCATTTTGTTGCTGAGGCAATTGTGCTCCGAATAAGAAAATATTTGGTAACAAATAATCACTAATTAGAAACATTTACTGGAATAGTATGAGTATTAAAAGTGCAAAACGGATTTGAAAAAATAATGGATTGCTTTTTTTACGTGCTACTTGCAAAGTATAAGACTCCAGCCTTCTATCAAATGCCTAGAAGTTGTGTAGAAAGCAGGACGCTTTTAGGCAAAATATGAAATGTAATAATTATATCATACTTTCCTTTTCATTGTATATAGTACCTAAGCATTCTATACATGGACCAATTCCATTTAGGCAAAGTTGGGGAATGTGGGGCAAAGTGAAATTGTTAAGATAATTTACTTTGTTAAAAACAAATTAGATTTTTTTTTTGAAAAATAACAGTATAAAAAAAAACATTTTTTTTATAATAATATTTGCTTTGAAACCTTTTTTGCTTTTGATTCTGAATTTTTACCTCGAAAAAAGTGCAAATATTTAACTTTAAAAATATGAGGGGCAAAGTGAAAAATAAAAGATTTTTCTAATGAAGTTATTTCTCCTTGATTATTAGAAACACTTTTTATCCAATGAATTTGTCACACACAATATGCGGGGTATGGATGTGCAATAGAGATGAGAGACGGGCTCAACCCGGACCCGACAGCTTGAGCCCGAGCCCGGGCCCTAAGCGGGTTCGGGCTCTAGAACCAAAAATTGATTTCGGGCTCGGGCAGGCTCGGACTCAAGCTAAGATATTCAATCGCCAATCTCCAAACAAATTCAAAGCAAATAAACATTTTCCTACTGTGAGAAAATGAAAGAAACATTTAAATCAGTTCAATCAATGTAAAAATTACCCCCCCCCCCCCAAAAAAAAAAACAGAAAATAACGCTTAATTATAATACGTTTTTTTGCGATTACTATTGCAATATGTCATACAGTAATACATTAGAAGTGGAGCATTTTCAGAAATTTTAGAAACTTCTGTTAATGAAGAACACACATTTGACATAACATATTTCACAAACAGAGAAATCATGTCAGACTGTAGATGGCTCAGCTCGGGCGGGCTCGAAATTTGGTCCGAGGCAATATCATTCGGGCTCGGGCGTTCTCGGTTACAAATTTTCGGGCTCGGGTGGGCCCGGGCTCTCAAAAATGGGCCCGAACTCATCTCTAACGTGCAACCATTGGGATTTTAAAAATGACTCCATAACGCTCATTAGAAACATTGTTATAAAGGACACAAAAACCATTAGTTGGCAGAGGAGGAAACGAAAGAAGAGAGATGTGTGCGACTCATAAAGGTCGGTGGATTACCCCACCGTCTTGCCGGATAATTATGATCAGCGACTCGGCAATGGCATGAAAGCAACGTCAACTTGTAAAAATCCGTTGTAAATTTCCGACGACACGGATTTCTCAGTCATAAGTACCACTTTTTCATATTTTCGAATTGTGTCTATCTTATATTACTGTATGGTATGGTGCTCTAATTCGTCAAACCGTTAACGAGCAAAAATAGAATGTTGTTTTTAGCGGAAGCAAGCATTTTTCTTGAGTCATGACTACGACTATTGTAATTGCAGATGTTGGAAAATTCACCTTTTTTCTGCTCTCAGATTTTGAGCTTTTGATTCTTATTGTCATTTCTATGTCGTACTGTAACGGTCTGAATTACTGAGAATATGTTGTATGTCATGTGGATTTAAGAACTTGTTCTTGATGAATTATGCAATTTTTCACTTTACAAGTGTACACGATGTATCTTGCTGGTTGTGACATGAAAATAGTCGTAAATTTCTGAGATGCATAATTATTGTCCGATAGTTTTTTTTATACCTCACGCTAAACAATTTACTAAATTAAAAGAATTAATTTCCATTAATTAATCTGGTCATGTTTTTCTTTGTGTGTCACAGTTTACTTTCCAGGTAATCGCTATGATTATCTATAATGAAATTGTTAGGAATTTTTCATTAATATTTTTTTATTCCCTTGCATGCGGACGTTTCGATGTTTCGATCGTGGAAAGATTGTAAGGGATGGTAGACTGTTTGGGATACTCTTTCTGAAGAATGCAATTCTAATTATGATGAGTCTTGTCTATATGCCTAACAAGCATAAATGCGGGAAATTGAATCTTCCTACAATGGGTGAGCCAACTCCAAATTATTTGTTCTCAGGGAATGGTACTGCCAGAATACTGCTAAATAGTTGTCTAGAAACATTTTAGATTTGAGTGACTATAACTCAGTGCTTGCCTGCATGGTTATGACTCTGCACTTCGCCTTTGTACTTACTTCCACTATACTGGCCATTGTTCACCTTTTGGTTAATTTGAATTGCATACAATAGGCACTTTATTTGTGTGGTAATGAATTTAGCACCTCGACTTGCACTAGTTATACTAACCGAGGCTAATAATCATCCACACAGATGTGCATGTGGAGGTTGAGCGATACGTGTCCGCTGTGGGGATTGATCCACGAACCTCTGTGATGCTAAACCAGTGTTACAACCGCTGAGCCAAAAGGATCTCAAAGCCCGAGGGTAAAGTTGGGTTAACTGCTATCTTACGTTCATACCGTTGTTATTATTGTTGTATTGTTATTATTATTTGATATAATAAACCAAAAAATATAGAAGTTAACTACATATATTTTGTTTAATTGCAGCAGTTCGTGTTGTAGTCGCTTCCAGAATGAACAATTAAAACGCAAAAACTGTTTATGTCCTTTGATTGCATAATGCCAATTGTTTGCTCTGCTAATTTAATATTATAAGTATGAATTAATGCTCCTCAAAGAACACAATGCGTTTCTCAAGATAAACTTTATTAGATGAATATTTCAGCTAATCAAGTCATAAATAAATAAACATTTTCTTCCTTATATAATCAATTGTATATAAACTACATAGATTTATTTTTAATTTAAAAACTCATAATAAACCTGTAAAACTCAGATGAAAGAATTAGCTGTAAAAAGCTACGCAATAAACGTGAATTCCATTTTTCTGAGAAATAAAATCCCATTCTTTAACTCGCGAAAACACACATAATAACGCCATTAGTTGAACTAAATGAAAAATTTCAGCGTATAGAACTAGGAACTCTGAATATTCGACGCTTTCTGGTTATCAGATTCCAAACGCAGTTTACACGTAATGACATTGCGTTTTCGAACGAAGAAAGAACAATTAAGTGTCGTGAATAATTCTCCGAGTGCGTTGAAATCGTTAAGGCGATCACTAGCATTAACTTTTAAAACCATTGATAGAGCATAAAGAGTTGGAGGAAGCTGAAAAATGAATCGAATGTTTTGTTTTATGCTTCAATAAAGACGGGAGTACGGAATAGATATTTTTCAATGGTTAAGTTTACCCTGTTATTGTCGAGCAGTTTGGCCGTTGGGAAAAAGTGATAGTTGATTGTATTTTTTTTTTCTTTTTTTGTTTTTTTAACTTAAACTCATTCGAGGGCATGCAGTAAAAACATTTAATAAAATTCACGAGATGAAGTTAAGAATTATCGAATATTTCGATAAAAAAATCTTTTTATAGCTTTTCGTCTGCAGTTTTGCATAAAACTTACATAGTTTTACAATAAAAAAAGAAGTAAGAAAATTATAACCGAGAAAATATTAGACAAGTAAAACTATATTAGTAGAGAGAAAGAGAAAGATCGGGATTGATTTTAGCTTTACAGGGCAGCTATTTAAACATACAGTACTATGAGAACCATTATTTTTCCCTCATTTACTTCAATCTCACAAGCACAACACATAGTAAAAACACGTTGAAAGACGTCTGTGACGCAGATGTGCGACTTTTGAACCGTTCAATATTGCGATACATGCTGCACCGCCTCGTTCCAGTATACATGCCCCGTAGTTTCACATGCCCCATTATCCGGTATACATGCCCCGTTTACTAGGTAAAAGCAGAAATAAACTCAATGATTGTAGTGTAGTGAACTTGATAATGATGAATATTCATTAGTTTGTGATGATCCGTTGCGAGATCCTCACATCATTGAAAATTAAATTCTTCATTTTTTTTTCGTTTATTGTTTTACATTTTTGTAATTGTTTCGTTAAATTTGATTTTATTCGCATTTCTATTATCAATAGCGACAATGATTAATTCTGTTTTCTTTATTGTGAGCTTTGCTATCATTTGACTAAGTCTCGTAATGATACATTTTTTTTTTAGGTTTTTGCTGCTTGTTTCACGTTCTGTATGCTCTAAATTAATTTGAGGCAGGCTGATTAGCACTTTACTTGCTAAATTTGCCTCCTTAGAGCCAACACTCTACTATCCAGCAATGTCTGAAACAGATAATCTCGATGATCGTTATTAAGAAAAAGAAGATGAAATGTTATATCTTTAATTAAGCACACAAAACGCACTCCAGTAAAAGAGAGTCATTAACATAGTAAAATAAGACATGGTAAAATAAAGTTTAATTTTAGCAATAGCAGTATCCCGAAAGAGAAACGGGCATATATACCGGAAGCATATATACCGGGCATATATACCATAGTGCGGCATGTATCCCACATTGAACGGTTCAAAAGCCGCACACCTGGGCCACCGGCCCATCAAAAAGATAATGATGTACAGTCGAGTCCCGACTTACGCGAGGGATGCGTTCCAAGGCCCTTCGCGTAAGTTGAAATTTCGCGTTGTGGAACAAGGTTAGTTTAGGAATTTTTGAAAAGCATACCCAATTGCTTCAGACATTTGTAAACACCTCTCAAATCGTTTCAAATCATTTTTAACTATATATTACAGTATCTTTTAAAAAGAACTGACTTTTTTTCTGTATTTTAGAAGAAAAAAAAAGTTATTATTTAACATAAAATATTGTTGAGGAGAACAGAATCAATGATCAATGCGGGAGAGAAACATAAAATAAAGCAGTATGTTTCTTACAGTATGTGCACTACAGCATTATAATAGCACTGAACAGTAGATATAGTAAATATATTTATTTTAAAAATGAAGAAGGTTTATGCAGCTCGATCAATCGTCTGACAGCGCATGCACATCAGGCAACTCGTCATAGTCTAAGATCCCACTAGGCTTGACCTGTACCCTCATCGAGTTTCCAAAAATTGTTACCATAGATGAAGAGCATAAGTTGTAAATAAAACGCGAACGTAAGAATTTCTACCTCTTTCACGAGAACTAATCAGAGTTACCAGGAGTTGAAAGGTGCCCAAAAATGAAACATTTACCATCATTGAGTTTCCAAAACTTGTTATCATAAATAAACAGTAAAAGTTGTAAACGAAACGCTGAAGTAAGGTTGCCTACCTCTTACGTGTGAATTAATCAGGGTTGCCAGGGGTTAAAAGGTGCCCAAAAAGGAGTAAGTTACCCTCATCGAGTTTCCAAAAATTGTTGTCATAAATAAGGAGTAAAATCCATAAAGAAAACGTTAAAGTAAGGCTGCTTACATTCTTCCGGTCCCTAATCAGGGTTGTCAGGGGTTAAAAGGGGCTCAAAAATTAATAATTTTCTCTCATTAAGTTTCCACTTATAAAAGAAGTAGGCAAAAATATTACAAAGCCGATGGTATAGGGTTGTCCTACCAATGTAGTCCAATCATAGGTTATCGGTATTCGAAGTTTCAATAATTGAAACCTCGTGCCCGCTACTCATTTCGAAAAATTTTCGCTCTGCAGGCGAGAAGTTGGCATTGGAAAAAAAATATATTACTCAGGAAAAACTCGCGTTATAGCCATTTCACGTAAGTCGGATCGCGTTGTAGCGCGATCCGACTGTATCCACATAGACCTAACATTTAAATTTGACTTAATCAAGGACATGCACGATTACGATATTTAGAGGACAAAATCTATTTTTGCATACGGTGTTTAAAAGTTTCGATTGGAAAATCATGCACATAACTCTAAATACTGTTTGTACAGTTAAATTTAATAATTGAATTAGGACTTACGATAGACAATAATTAAAGAAAAGCTCATGTGACTGCTTTATATCAACAATTAGAAGAAATGCTAGGGGTGCGACATGTATCTCAGGTGGGGCTGTTCCCTCTGATTTACCTTAACCAACCATTTATAAGGCATAAAAGAGCAGTGGCAAGAACGTCGCACTCTCTTCCACTCAATAGTACCTCAGAATAAGATCTTTGGATCCGATACTTTCAACAATGAACATTACTTCGGTATTCACCTGATATATTGTATTATGTAAAACGCTGTTTTTTTTTTTCAATAACATTAATCTATTGATATAAGTTACTTTCATCCCTTTCACAATAATCAAAGTTTTAAAAACTAGTTACATATTCTTTAAAAATAGTCATTTAAGAATTTTCCTATAAATATTTTTAAGAGCTGTAGTGAAAAAAGTCTTTCTCTTCTTCATGCAATACTCCCTTCAGACAAAGTTCTTTGTTTGGAACTAAGATTAATTTGTTGACATAAAACTAACTTTTGAGATGCCATTTCTCACGAGCTGTATACCTCAGAAAAAACTGTCTTAAGCATTTTCCTATAAACATTTTTAAGGCATAAAAGAGCTGTGGCAAAGAACCTCTTGCTCTCCTCCACGCAATAGTCCCTCCAGAATAAGATCTTTGTATCCAATGAATACTCTCAGCAGAGAACATAACATATTACTATTATAACTCCATCTTGCGATGAGATATTTGTCATAAAATCAATCATTGCCCGATTCGGAAAACCATTGCTTGGGGCAATTGGAATTGCATTGTGTTCTGCCTTGCAATACAAGACTGTTTATTTTCAGCAAAGTTTGACATGCGTTTCATCGATATTCCGGGTTGCAGTTTCTCAGTAGAAATCGTAGAAACTTATTATATATGATTTGATCGAGTTTTGTTGGAATCGAGTTTGCTGGTCATTTCACTTTATTCATTAGTTAGTCGGAATAATATTTTAATTTTATAAGAAAGATGACTGTTTATCTGAATAATAAGCATCTATATAATGGGATATAATAAGAATGATTATTTTTTCAACCTCAAGTGTACTCTACTCAGAGAAACCGACTTTTCTAATACTTCAAACAGATTTTTTTTAAACAAATAGCAACAAATGCATATTTAAAAATAAAAAATCTTTCGATTATAAAATTATTTTGGTTATATAGTTCCTGGAAAATTATAGCTTTTTCTCAACCCGAGAGAGATCGCGCGGGGCACACAGTCACTCCATTCTTATCCAAACAGCTGTCGCATGGTAAATATTTATCTGTAGTCAATCACCCTTTCAGCATCCTCCTATTTAACAGTCCCCTTGGTAGGTGTGTAGCGTTGTTTTTATTATTATTTTTTTTTTCTTACTCGTGAAGCAACGATGTCTTGGAACTCACGAGTTAATGGGGTAACTCACTCTCCTCACGCGGCTGTTATTTCATTGAATTTTCTCATTCTAAGCAAAGTGTTGCGTTGTCTAGCTCTCTTTTGCATTCATATTACTTTGTGCTCTGAATACTGGCGTGCAAACGTAAACTTGCTGATTATGAAAAGATAGAAAATGATGATTTATAGAACATTTTAGACGAAACTGATTGAGGTGACTCAGTAAACTCTCTTTTGTCAGTTAGGTGCACGATCTCTCTCGGGTTAAACACTTAGACTTTTTTTTTTGAGCATAGATTTAATTTATCAAGCGAAGACATCATTTAGCAGTGTTCTCGCTTACTGCGGAGACTCTACTCTCTAGGTTTTAGGTTTAAGTTAATGATTGACTTTCCACTAACTCATGCCTAGCAATTGCAGATCAACGTTGAATTGTCAAGCACTGCTACATGGATCATGGAAAACACGTTATGAACGATTCAGTCTAGCTAACACTTGTCAAATAGTAGATAAAAGTTTAAGGCACCAATTTATTTAGTTATTGCTCTTAATAACATTAATAACAAAATAAATATTAATATATAAAAGCGACGTGTTGTCAAATTCTACATCTCAAAAGTATTTCCTGTAAAACTTGTTTTTTACTTTCTGAGTACAACCGACTTCTATTTTCTTCATATAATATAAATTCTCATTGAACAAGAATCATGTTGCAACTCCGAAACAAGTGCATTTTTGTTGCATTTTATTTTACTTTGACCCCTTGATATTTCCGGCTACACAATAAGCATAACGACAATAATTTAATTCACTGCTACAATATTTTCGATTTCAAGCGAAAACCTGCTTGCTTCGGTTTACCCCTATAAGAGTTTCACAGACAATAACAAAACTTCAACAATATTAAAACTTCCAATTTGATAAATGCGTTTATTAATTCGCCTATTAAAAAGTTACAATGAAACAAATAAGAAACATTGCCACAGTCCACTAGTAATTAAGAATAATTAAAAAAAAAAAACCTTAGACCATGTAGTTATATCAAAAAAGCATTATTACGATTATATTATGATTTTTTTACCATATTCACCTCAAAAACACAACTATGAAAATTTATTAATATTTTTAACCGAAAACGTTCTTGTTTATTCTGATAGGTAAGATTTTAGTTTTTTTGCAACTATTGTTCAGATAATTATTTTTGTACAGGTGCATGCAGGTAACCTTTAAAATTATCTGGCTTTCAATAATTAAAATGTATATGGTTTGATTTTTAATATTGTTCAGAAACATAAAAATAAATATTTAGTGCTCATCAAAAATACGTAAATGAACAAAACTGCATCGCCAGTTATATTTAGTTACACGCTAAAACGGAAAAAAATAATGAAAAATTCTTTTACTTTCCATTGATTAAAGACAATTTGTTTTTCAGCAATTAAGGATGAAAAATTATCTGTTCTTCCTAGACCCATTAGTGTTTCTAAAGTTTCAAACTTTCACTAAAAACCACATGCTCTTGTTACTCATTATCTACGGAAAGCTAACTTTCCTGATACTTTCTCGGAAATACTTTTTAGCGAAAATATTGAAAACGTACACTTCATTATTTTGGAAAAAATATTTTGAATCTATTATTAAATCGCCCTTTTATGCAAGAAGGATATGTATCAATTTTTTTTCCTGGAACATTTATTTTTGATAAAGGATCATTTACTTGGCTAATGATATAGTTTGAGGCACATTAGACACAGTTAAAAACAGGAAAAATAATGAAAATATCAATTACTACAGCCAAAAATATGCTATTAATGGATGAGTAAGAAATATAAACTTGAAACGACACTTGTGGCTAAATATCGACTTTTTAAGATTTCATTTTTTAATGTTAAAGGGCTGTATACTCCTTCCCCCTCAGAAAAGTGAACTAGAGCAGCTCTCCTTCAAAAGACATATCTAAAAATAGTAATTATTTTTAATGATAATTTTTCTAAATATACCTTGAGCGTTTCTGTAATAGTATTGAGAACATTCACGTCTTTATCTTTGAAGAGTTATTTTGAATATTTTATTATAATGCGCTTCTAAGCAAGAAGGAAAAGCCTCATTTTTTTCTGGAAACATTTATTTTTTATATAAGAATCATCTATTGGATCAACAGTTAATTATTGGCATAACGGACACAGATAAGCTAGATGAAATATCGGAAATATCAATTTGTACTTTTAAAAATAGGAATTTTTAACGAGGTGCGAAATATAAATTTTAAAATCTGATCATTGATAAAAATGAGCTCTTCAAGGTAATATTTTCTGCCTACTTCCCCAGTAAAAGTCAAAGAAATAAGAAAAAAGCATGAAAGAAGGCTTAATTCATCTCAAAAATATCGCTAAAAACAACAAAAAAAAAAGTCAAAAATAAACAAAACAATTAACAAAATATGGAAAAATTAAAAATTGAAAAGCAGAGTATTGAGATGGGGAAAATGTATCTATCGATCTGCCCCCTCTAATAGCTTTTGAGTGAATAGTCCGATTCCAACAAACATTTTTATTTTTGAAAGATCTCGGCGAGGCCACCTCATTCCTATATTCACTTTTTCATTTGAACAATTTTTCGTTCAATTTTGAACAGTTCAAAAAATTAAATAACATTAACGCCAACTGAGGACTTTAATGCAAATATAAACCCGCACTTAGAGGCGAATTGCTTCAAACAAACTTAGTTGAAAAAGCTCTCAATGGAACAAGTATAGAAAATATCTTTTTGATTTGAACAACTTTCTGCTCAACTTTGAACAATTCAAACCCCTTAACATTAGCGCCTACGAAGAAGCTAAAAATCAATATAGATCCTGTATGTGTGTGTGTGAATTTAAAGGCAAATTGGCTTCAAACAAACTTTGTTGGAAATAGCTCTTGATGACCAAATTCTGACTCCGACTCTTAGAATTTTAGAGACTCCGACTATAATAATCTTGAGAATGTTCACTTCATTGTGTTCTAAAAATTGTTTTGAATATGTCATTATACTGCCCTTCTTATACAAGAATGACATGCTTGACGTTTTTCTTTTAACACTTATTTTTACATGAGGGTCATTTATTGAAGAATTGATATAGTTAGCGGTTCAATAGACAGATCGAAATATGAAGAATTAGACTGAAATGAAAAGAAACTAATTAACGATATTTTCACTAACTGTTTCCATTTAAAATGTAAAAGACAAAAGATAATATGAAAGTTAAAAGTAAAAGTAGATTTTAAAAAAAAAAAAGCAGATTGAATTAAACAGTCGCGCGTATTTCTCAGATACAAACACCAGATATGCAGACTGATATTTAGGCTAGAAAAATTCCACTGATGACTAAAAGTAGGTCACGGGGAGGATAACTAAAAACTGACGTTTGTATCACTAAATGGATCTAAGTAATTAAACGACATTACCTCTTACTATATCTCTCATATGCGCGCGACCGCTGGATTGGTTCAAAGCTATAATTGGAGCAGACCTCGAACTATAATTTTAAATTTTATATTAAACTGGAAAATCGCCTCTCAAGATATGACGGCTGAAAATTGCTTCTATATTTGAACGGAGCATTCGCCTGTTTGGTGATATTTTGATACTTGAAATTTTAACCCTAACTCCTGAGGATTAACAGTAAACTCCAGTAGATAGCGTTCACTGTTGTTCACTTTTTCGTTTCTTCATTCCACTGAAATGACAGTCTTACCAGTAAAACATTTAAGTCACCGGATCCAGTTCAGCCTCGTCAAACATCACCAAAAAATGTTATCAAATTATCATGCCGTGGAGCGAGTTTCATCGTTCATGACGTCAGGAGCGTTACTCGATCGTTCGCCATTATTAATATGAAGATTTGAACGAAAGCTGTAATAGCTTATAATCGTAACTATCATTATGATTAAAAGGAAAATAGCTGTATCTGGAGAAGTAGTAAATACACCAAACGTGGTATTTTATCAATACAAATAAGTAATTTTCGACTGCTTATTATTTTTTTTTTTCAATTTTATAAAAAAAATAATGACATACAGGTGAAAGAACACTAAAAGTGAATGATGAATGAAATGAAATGACTTACGTTGTCGTAGTCCAAATACATTTCATGACTATTTGAAAGCAATCTCCATTCCATCATTTTCGGATCCGAATTTGTTAAGTCACACGGCGGAAGTGGAACATCATCTTCATCATCCTCTCCATTGATATCAAGGATATTTCCGCTCGAATATGAAATTATATCATCATCACTCTCAGAATGCACAATATTTATGATGAAGGGATTTAAAAGTAAGAGTATTGTAGAAATCGTCAATCTATGCATCATCACTTAATTCCACGAATTTGAAAGATAAAATGTGTTCGACTCTTTTTAAAACACTCTTTGAATATTTGTGATTTCTTCTTTCAGAAACTTCTTATTGGTAATGTCTATTTTCTTCCGAGATTTAACTAAAGTATATCATTTGTTTCCTGCAAAATAAAAAAGGCATTAAGTCTTGAAAAAACTGAAATTTTTAAATCAAGTTTAAATTTAAGAAAAAAAAACAGAATTGGAAAATACATAGACTTTACTGATGAATACAAGCCAACATTATGAAAGAAATACATTGTAAAGTACAATATTATTTAATTACCTTCTCCTTGAATTGTAAGTAATTTAAATGAATAATTTTCCTAATGCATTACTTGTAATACTTTTGGTGTATTGATTTGGTCAGAAAGGTATCTAGTGCAATAGGCTATCCTGCTATACTTTTGTTCCTCAGCAGAGTTAATTGCATTCAAATTCACAAAAATCATAAAGCCTTAAAAATGTCTTGACTTCATTAGCTTCTAAATGAAAATAAATAAAGAAACAAAAACTACAATTTGTTTATTTTTTAAAATTTAGTGCTTCCCTATTTTTATTTACCTATTTTGTCTACTCAACTTCAAGTCAGTCAGCTAAGTAGACTATCCGGTTTCTGTAATGTAACATCAGTCCTTACATTTTGATGCTCAAAATAGTTTCAGTTTTAAGGTGGATGTTACTTACTTGTTATTGCAGAAAAAACGATTCTAATATTTTTATCCTAGATTTCACTTTAAAAAATAATCTAACACACATTATTTTGATAAGGATACAGTTTTTAAATGTACTCCTTTTAAGAACCCGCCTTCCCATTTTGGATTTCAAACAGAAGCACCTCCACTGATTTGAAACACTCGTCTTCTCTAACATCCTCGCATTGCTTTTGTAGAATAACTAACTGATCCCTGCGACGCATTCGCGCTCAACAGAAGGAACTCAAAAACTTCGTTTATTAGGGGTTTTTTTGGGGGGGGGGGAATGATAGCAAAATATGTGACTTGTTTTTTATTCTTTTTCGCTGACAGCTGTCAACAATATTTAAAATTATGTCTTACTTCTGAAGTCTGGTGAAGTATTTAGAACTTCATGGTGTACTCTTCCCCTACCTCCCTCGAAAATAAAACAACACCTTTTGAGAAATTATATGATCAGCTGTGATTTACCATGTCAAATTGTACGTTTTGCTTTTTTTCCAGATTTAAATGCATCGAAACACTGTGGTTTACAATCTTCCCCCAAATGAGGGCAATAATTTCTGTAATGTAACATCAGTCCTTACATTTTTATAAAAATTTGGATTAGAATTTAGCTGAGGAAAATTAGTCATTCAAAATCTCCTTTTCTAGCCTATGGGAGGGTCGATCCAATGATCTTTCGCGTTATTATCAGGACAATACTACATACTGAGCTAATGAACTTCCATATCGGGATGCTATACACTAAAGCAATACGTAATGAAAAAAAATCAGTTGAAATCGGAGACTCTATTTCGTTAAATATTTTTCAAAAATTATACTGACATTTACCATGTAGAAAATAGTGTCTTGATTCATGAACAACAACAAAACTTTAGCTCAGATTCCTGCAGTTAGTTTAGATTCTATGTTCATGGGTCAGTATTCTGATGAAAGAAATAATATGTCATGAAAACCATTATTTTTCGGGCTATTGTTATTTGAACTCACGACCTAAGCATTATAAGCACGACGCTCCATCGTCTAACCAACTGAGCCAATGACACTATGTTTCGGAACGCTGAGCATTGAAGCAATGCGTAACAAAAAACAAGAAAAATCGGTTTTTTCGAAAACACAACCACAATTTGAATTTTCTCTTTATTTTTCGCCGAAAGCGTTAAAACAAATCTTATAAATTATGCCCTATAAAACTTTATGAAGCATTGAGAAAATTATGGCGTTCTCACAAAAACACACCTCTGAGAAATAATATGTAAGATTTAATAAGACAGTTTTAACGTAGCATCCCAGTTGCAAAACAGTTTGCTAAATATGCAATATGCCAAAGAGCACGCTTATCACATCCAGAGACTGCAGTTTCGTTCTTAATATAAGTCATCCGTCTGGATTAGTGAATAACCGAGCTGGAGGCAAATGTCATAATAAGAACGAAACTGCAGTCTCTGGGTGTGATAATCGGACTGTTTGGTATATTGCACGTATGTCTGGCCTTAGCCCTGGCTAAGCGACGGTAATTTTGTTCGTTATACGTTTGTAAGGAACACAATTTAAATCAATAACAAATCATTATTTCATTAGTGCTTCCTGGAACAAATGCGACTGGGTATGAAACTTTCTCTAAGAGTTAATATCTCATATAAGTTGAAATAACTGTCCTAAATAATGTCCAAACGTTAGATAGTGTGTATGTGCGCCTTTTTTCTTTGCAATATTGTATCACATCAGTACCCAGAAAATGATTTTAAAAACTTCCCAGTTTAAATGAGTCAGCAGGTTTTATATTTAGTCATTCTGCACGACGCAGAATTCAATCATATTCTCGTTCTATACCTATTTACCAAGAACTTTAAGCATCTAAATGTAAGGATAACTTTTCCTTGCTTCAATGAATGTAAAAATCTTGTTTGTCACTGAAACAATTTGATCTAACGTAACTATTAAAGTATTATCTCTTAATTCCTTACAATGGGAATGTTTATTTATTGCTGATTAGATACTAATTGCAGTATGAGCCTTTGTTTTGTCACTTTCATCAACGCATCATGATTTGATTAAAAAACCGATAAATTACTTATTGGTTATGACAGGTTGAGTATTAGAAATTATATTCTAAACGCAACGACGGACTGAATTTACAACCTGTTTTCAACCCTGTTTTTGAGAATTCTTTACTAAAACCAACATTAGTAGCAGTAAAATGATAAAACGACTCTATTTGTCAGAAAAAATTACGGCACAAAGTTTAAATATTTTCCTTTGAAGAAATAACGTTAGAAAAGGAATTTTTACTCAAAACAGCTAAATTGAGACTGTGTCAATACTTTATTTTAATTACTATTTTATGAACTTCAGAAAATTCATATTAAGTACGTAGTCGACTATTCGGTACATCAACCAAACATTATAGAATCAGTGGTCAATCTGCCATGGCCGACTACTGGAAATGAATTTCCCAATGGTCAGTCACCCCTCTAAAAATGATTGAGTCGAAGAAGGAGTTTATTTTTTAATTGAAACGTTATGTTATACAATCCTTTAAAACTTAAGTAAAAGCAAGTTTATCTTCTTCTTTTTCGGCACTACAGCCTAGGGCAGGTCAAGACCGTCTCAATCAGTTTCCTCCATCCCGCGCTATCAGAAAAAGATTTCCTCCATCCACTGAGGCCAACAGTTTTTAAGTCTTTTTTGGCACAGTCGAGCCATTTGGATGGTGGGCGGTCCCTCTTGCGCGCACCATCTTATAAAAGTCACCTTCACAAAGAAAATTTATAGTAGAACGAAAAAAGAAGGGTACAGTCGAGTCCCGACTTACGCGAGGGATACGTTCCAAGACACCTCGCGTAAGTCGGAATTTCGCGTTGTGGAACAAGGTATGTTTAATAATTTTTTATAAGCATACCCAATTGTTTCAGACGTTTGTAAACACCCGTCATATTGTTTCAAACCATTTATTAACTATGTATTGCAGTATCTTTTACGAAGAAACGACTTTTTCTGTATTTTAGAAAAAGCGTTATTATTTGACATAAAATTTTGTAATTTAGCACAAAATCAATGATTAATGGGGAAGAGAAACTTAAAATAAAGCAGTATGGTATTTACAGTATGTACACTACAGCATTATTATAGCACTTAACAGTATAGATATAGTAAATATATTTATAATTTAAAAAATGAAGAGGTTTATGCAGCGCGATCAGAATGTTATCAGAATGTATTTTATCAGTACAACGTACATATGTAAAATAAAAAAAAGTTAAGAATCAGAGCGGTTATTTGTATAAACTAAAGCAAAGCGTTGTTTAGACTAATACAGTGGGTGAACTTCCGCTTTCAGTGATGCTAAAGGGATGCAAGTCCATTTGCAAAATCAATATTTAGTGTCATCGAAACCCATTCTAACTCTCCGCCGCTCTTTCTGAAAAATTTCATGTTGCAGGCAAATAATTTGTGTCCGCACTGAAAAATTCATTACTCATGAAAAACTCGCGTTATAGCCATTTCGCGTAAGTCGGATCGCGTTGTAGCGGGATCCGACTGTACTTCTTTACTAATAATAAAGCTCAAAGTCTCTCTGTCTGGATGTCTGTAGGATGTCTGGATCTCTGACGCGCATAGCGCCTAGACCGTTCGGTCGATTTTCATGAAATTTGGCAAAAAGTTAGTTTGTAGCATGGGGGTGTGCACCTCGAAGCGATTTCGTTCTTTTTCGATTTCAATTTTAAGAACATTTTCCGGAGCAAAATTATCATACGATGGACGAATAAATTACGAAATTATCATGACGTAGAATGGGAGAGCGAATGAACATAGCCAATTGGCGAGAAATTTGTCATCCATTATTTGTAAATATACAGGTGAACCGAATGACTTTTTCATTTACAACTACGGGCAAAGCCGTGCGGGTACCACTAGTTGCATATAAAGAAGATGTGTCTTCGTAACAAAACAAATAAGCAGAATCGCAAACCAGGATGATGGGCGCACCATTTAAAATAAAATGACTTATTACTACTTAATGAAAAGTAATTACAACTTCACTGTTATTGGATGATAATTGGATACAGATAAAGGAATGTGAGAATGCATCATATCCGATTTTGAGTTATACATATTCTATTTATTAGCAGTTTTATGTCCCTGTGGCCAACTACTGGAGACTGGCCGACTACTGGAGCACTTACCCTATCTGTGCGAAAAAATAAGGAACTAAGTTTACATTGAGTGAAAAAATATTTTCCGGGTATTCCTCAGTTATTATTGCGAGCATTTTTAGATATTTTTCTCCAACGAATAAAACACATTTTTTACTTTTTCAAAGCTCAACTGAAAAGGAAAAAAAAAAGAAAATTCACTGATACGTACCGTAAAACAGTACAACTTCATGACAAGGGGCAACAATGGGCCACTGTTGCCATGGCAATGATTTTGCTCTCTAGTGGCCTCTTTTTTGAAATTATGAGCTCCAACAAAAATCACCAAATAGTGTAACCATTTAGGTAGCTAAAGAGACTTTATCAAAGATTGCCATTGTTGTTGTATAGTAACTTAGTCGTTCTTTGTGCGTGATTCGACTCACTCGTGGAAGAGACAAAAGTATTTTTTGGGCAGACCACTTATACTGTTTTCCAAGATCTGGTAAGTTTGCTTTACTAATTTGTCAGTTATGAATATGGCCGCTTGTTGACTTAAAAGGTTTCATAGTTTTCACAAGCTCTCAATATTTATTGAAAATGGGAATCTTGGGGTACAACAATGGGCCACCTATTTTTCATGGTTTTTAGTGACTTGGAACTTTATTTTATTCTCTGTAGGGATGCTTTTTCATATTTTGTGTTATTTATTGCAAATAATGGCAAGAAAAGACAGAAGAAAGCTTAAGAGTCGCCCTATCGCCCATACTCCAAGTAGTTTTTGAAGAAGGTGCTGACTGAAATCCGGACCAAATACAAACTGAGATAATTTTTTAAAATTATTCATTTTGATGTGATATGGAATAAGAAATGTGATTTCACATTTCAGTTTTCAATTTTTTTTTTATTTATTAAGTAATTAATTAATTTATTTATTAATTATTATTATTATTATTATTATTTTGTTCTCGTTTAAAATTTGTCAGACCTACGTATTTTCTGAGACCTAAGTATAGGTACCTAGCCTTTAGTTGTTAAGACTTTTCTAGTTTTGAAATGTTTCTATGTCAAAACCTAGGCAGATAATGAAGAAAGTTACCTACGAATACTATGTTGAACTTTATTAATCACTCGAGACAACAAGTAATGATTAAGTCTTAAAAAATTGAAAAAAAAAGATAACTAATGGACTAAAAATCTTCTTTATACAGTTTCAAGCAGAGGACAACGTGTAGTCTCAGATAACAATAGACCAGATAACGTTGCCAATGTGTTTTCTAGGTTAAAATGA
This sequence comes from Uloborus diversus, assembly GCF_026930045.1. NCBI lineage: Eukaryota > Metazoa > Arthropoda > Arachnida > Araneae > Uloboridae > Uloborus > Uloborus diversus. The sequence goes on along the minus strand of NC_072733.1, from coordinate 19,980,137 downwards.
GGTGGCCCATAGTTTTACTTTACCCCTTTGGGTTACAACTATGGGCCACGGGGAAAAAAATTCCCTTCCTCTTCCTTCCAACTTAGATTTTTTTTTTTTTTTTACATTTCATTCGAAAGACGAGATGTATAGCTAACATTGCTATAGTCTACAAATTTCTAAATCAAAGATGTACACGGCATTTTGCTTGAAAACATCGAAAAAAAAAAGGCCCATAGTTGAACCATTTTACAGTAGCACGCAAAAATTTAAATGAAACAAGTTTTTATAAAAGGAACAAAATACAGACTTGGGGGGGGGGGGGTGGATTTTTGAATACAAAATTTACGTGAATAAAAATAGTTTTTAAAATTTTCTTCAATTGTATTACCAGCATTTTTTCTGAGTAACCATTTTTTAAACAAATAAAAACCTATTTTTGCATTTACTAATTGTAAATAAAAGGAATGAAAAAGAAAATTTATTATACACTACAGGCAACAAATTGATCAAAACCATAATTAGTAAACTAGTAAAATAAATATTTGAGGCAGGGAAGTTATTCTTTACAACCAAATTTTAAATGAACTAAGAGACATTTTCTATTATTTTTCAATTATTATTTCCAGCATTGCTTCAAACTGAACATTTTTCACTGATGAATAAAAAATATTTTCTCAGTGAAAAATGTTAATGAAAAGAAAAAAAAAAGAAAACTAATTATGCACTAAACTCAAAAAATCAAATAGAAACATATTTAGTTCATTTAAAAACTTTTACAACAAACCCTCGCAACTGAAAAAAAAAAAAAAAAAACAATATTATTCAACATATACATTCCGTTTCATTTCATTTAAGTGAAAAAACGGTTGAATCGATTTGATAAATGATATTCTTTATAAATGTAATCCCATTTTTATCATTTAAAAATATGTTTTTTCGAAGAATGGTTTCCACGACAGCAAAAACGTAATCATTTCCTGCTTTCTTTACTTTCAGTAACTTCTGCTCTAAAAAGGTTTATGCAATTCATTCTTTCATAGAATAAAAAGTAAAAATTCCTGAAATTTTTTCCCTTCGTCAGAAATTTCTTTCAGATAAACATCAACGTTGACATCACTTTCAAGCGAAATCTCTTTCTTCTTTGCTACAGAGTTTGCTTTATTTCTTATGTCGTTTAACTTTGGCACACTTTTTTATCCTTAAAATTTTGCCGACTGTGTCGCTTTAACAGTTTTTTCTCTTTTTGTAACAGTTCTTTTAGCTTTTCGACTATTTCAACTTATGACTTTTTCTTTGACATTGCTACCTAAAACCCCAATCGTTTTTCTGAAAGTTTTAATCTACATTTGAAAAAACTGCAATTTTGTATCACTTTGATAGTTTAAGTTAAGTTAAAAAAACATTTCCAAAACATTTAACTCTATGTAACTAGTATATCTATTTATCCTTTGCAGCAAGTTTAGACTCGTAATGGTATTCTTTGTACAACGTAAAGTATTTAGATTGCTGCTAGCATGTTCGTATGCATAATGGGCTTCTAGTGCAGTACTAAATTGGAACTAAAATTCATACAAGGTCTATTACCATTTTTAAGGACCATAAGACATATGAGGCAGTGAAGCAATTGTATGTAAGTGCCAAACTGAAAAATTTGGAGATAATTAGTACAGTAGCAGTTGTTTTTGGGCAAGAGATGGTACTAGTAGTTCCAGTGGGTGCTGCCATACAACAGGATTTATTTTAAAAAAATCAATGAAAGCCTATCTACGATCTGAACTTAAAACGCGTTTTACGCAAAACTGTAAAAAGCCCATGTCGTGTAGATCCCCCAAGGTGAGGGGGGAATTAATTGGAAAGGCAACCGTATCGTATAGTGGGTGCATTGAACCCAAGCCGGAGTCTTGCAACCACGACAATCGCAAGAACCCCTTGACCAATGAAGCGAAACTCGTAAGTGTGAGAATAATATGGCGGGGACAATCAGACACACATGACATCATCATACAGGTCAAGCACTTTTAAAGATAACTAAGGTTGGCACTTTTAAGTTACGTAATTACAGAAATAAATTGGAAGTGTCTCACCCATCATGCGATCTCGCCTCGCAGGCCCGCTGAAATCCAAACATGAAAAGTCCACACAAAAGTTTAGAATGGTAAATAAGGAAGTTTATTTTCACCAAGTTGAATGATGTCCCCAAAAATTGGCACACAAGCCGTGCGATGCCCGGTCGGCAGCACTGGGACGAAACATCATCAGCACACAATGATAATACATTATCAATTCCAATTTAGGCCATCATAATATGCGAACTAACATCCAAAAACATCAAGCACACACATGCAGGCAGGTTGGGGACATAATGAACATCCCCGGCTCAAAATCGGGAAGTTTGGCCAGACATAGCGGGAAACGGCACATCCGCTAAAAAAACAAACAAGCCCCGCGCACGTCAACACTGCACGGAGGAAAATTATGAACTCCCGAAATATGCGAGCAAATTACGTGGCAAGCGAAAAAGTCCGTTACACCGATAACAAAACGGGTGATCGAAATGCACAAATCAAAACTCTTAAACAAAGCATTACCATATTCGGCAGCCTATGATCGCGGGGAAAAAGACACTGGCGCCACATACGAAATAACCGTCTGCTCTGACGTCATCACTATTCTAAAATCACAGACCGGGTTAGATCAAAAGTTCGCTCTGAGGAAATCTCCTGCGTGAAATCGAAACAAACGAAAAAAGTAAGGGAATCCAATGTGGATTGCACCACATTTCCCCCCTTCGACAAAGTTTTGAAAAAAAAAAAAAAAAAAAAAATTGGTCAAACAGGAGAAGAAAAAAAAGTCGTCAGGTACAACTAGTACAAATAGGCACAGGCACACAGCAGAAGCTGTAAAGTAGCCTTTCACAACAGGTGTAATCGCAAAAAAAATGTTCAAGAGGTTGTCAGAAAAAAAAATTGTGCATCGAAATTCTACTCAAGCCACGTAATCATCAAAGTGCTCAAAGAAGGCACAACACAGGGCAAACAATTATGTACGAAAGCTCTAATTTGCAAACAAAAAAAAATAAATTCGCACGTGCTGCTCAAAATTTTAACATTTCCGATTGAGCCTCAAAAACTTCCCAAAAGAGCATCAACAAAAAAAACTTTGTTTTTTTCTTAAAATTGCCAAAATTTTCAAAATCAACTATATACAATGGCATCAAGCATGGCCAACAATTCAAATTTTCAAATGCCAAAAACAAAAGAGAGCGAAGTGGCTAAAAATTTTCAAAAAAAAAAAAAAAATCTCTCTTTCAAAGGTTTCTCAAAAAGGCCAAAACATGCCAAATGTATCCTGATCAACAAAATATTTCTTCACTTTCATTCATCTCGATATATACAAGGATACTCAAACTTTCAAATTGGCATTTTACAACAAATATTTGATGCATTAAATTTTTAACATGTCATTTCACAATATCAAATTCAAAACTTTTCATTTTCAAAAAAAACCTTGCATCAAATTCAAAATTTTGGCATTGCATCAATTGAAACTTTTCTTCAATTTTTTCAAACTTTACACATCATACAATCAAATTACTCAGATGCAATTTTCTTTATACATACAGTGTTTCAGCTAACACAGAACATGGGTGCATTAAAAATCGCAATCAAAAAAATTTTTCACTTCTCAAAATGCACCAAAAACTTTTCATTGGTACCAAAAAAAATATACAAAATGGCCATATATCAAATTCTGCAATATTTACAATCACTAGTGAATCCGAAAATCAAAAATGTGTACACATGGCAACTGCAGCATTCATTAAAACGGAAAAAAAATCACACATGAATTAGCTGTGATCAGAGGAGATGTTAAATTTTCAGTCATCTCAAAAAAAAAATTGCATGCTTCAAATTCACTTCACAAAACATGGAATTCCACAAAGAAACAAAGAAAAAAATATTTACATGTTGACACAGAATGCCCTTCATTCAAATCATTCATTTCAAGTTGTCACACATCATTCAATTGGTACTCCAAGAAGGTTACAATTTCGAATGAGGTACGAAGGAAGATTTTTCCTTCACATTACAACAACTCATTTTTGTAAAAAAAAAAAAAATTTTTCCAAATGTGAGAAATTTTGAGGTCGAAATGAAAAGAGGAATCAGATCTGAACAAATTTAGATAGCCAAAAATGTACCTCTACAACAAACCAAAATGGGGAAAACAGGGCAAAAGAAGTAGGTGATCACCAATTTCAACAGGGCTCAACCCAACCAAGAAGTACCATCAAATAAACCTTTCACAGTGAGCAAATCATTCCAATCAGTCAACCTGCAAAAAGGGCAAACAAACGTGACAACAAAGGAACTAATATTTACAACAAGAGGTATTTCACATATACAATATCAAGAGCAGGTATCAAAATTTTTCATTTTAAATTCACTTTTCCATTATTTTGATGCTTTCAAAGACATGTGACCAATAATTCAAGAGCATACCAAAATATATTTCAAATTCAAAAAAAAATTGCTCCAAAATTTTGCTTTTAAAAGGTAATGCACAGAAAAATTTTTTTTTTGCAAAAATCTGCCATTACTTTCAACAACATGTCACATGGGTCACAAACAAACAAACAAAAAAAAAAAACAAAGCAGTATGCAAGTTGAGTGAGATCAAATGCCTTTCAAGTGAATTTTTAACTTCAATAGACAATCATCAAAAAAAATTGGCTATTCATTCACAAGCATATTTTATGTTATGCATCAAACTCAAAAAAAAATTCACTTTTCATCACTCAACATTTACTTTTGTCAAAAGAGAAAAACTAGAATTGTGTGACAAAGACAATTCCAAATTTCAACCACAAGCCAAAGGGAACGCATATGCACAACATCCATCATCATTAAAAAAAAATTCAAAAGCAAACATCAAAATTTTCAATCAAAAATTTGTCAAGAAAGAAAAATATATACAAGATACTTGACAGCATTTCATCTTGGAAGAAGCACCCCAAGGTCCATGTTTCTTGTAGAAGACAACTTCTTCATGCGCGTTACTTGCAAAAAGTTCCAGTCGCCATTGCACATACACTAAAAAAAAAATATTTAAACACGTATCACTGAATTTCTGGAGGCACTACCACCTATTGATGAGATCACTTCATCATCAGGAACACTTGCACAAATCAGAGGTCCCTTCATGGCACTCGGTAGATAGAGACAGGATCATAGGCACTATTATTTCACAGGCCCAATCACTATCACGGTCAGCAGAAGGAGCCACAGGGACACAGCGGCGGCAGCGCACATCCAGCCACTCAACGTCGCCGAAGCTGGTATGGGGATCTGGTCTGTTGCACCGGTACAGGATCATGCTGGGGAACAGGAGCTCCGACATCATTCTGGATGTCAGGCACGGGAACGGCGTCAGGACCCGAAGACGGTCCGGCGGAAGCATCAGGGCTCTGGGGTCTCACAGCAGGAACCACATCAGCATTCACAGGTACCTGAAATGGGATAGGAGATTCCGGTCTCCCAACATCATTGTTCTTATTCCCAAATTGTTCACCACCCAAATGTGCTTGTCTTTTTTGGAACTTCACCAAACGGTTTACATGTATTTTCTTCAATGGTGCCTGCTTGTTATTCAATTCCTGAATAAGACGCAATACGGGTGAGATCACTTTTTTAACAAAATATGGGCCATCATATGAAGGTTTGTACTTGTTTTTTGACTTCAAGTACACAAGATGACCAGCTTGAATATTACGAGGTTTACAATTTTCATTATGACTTTGATTTTGTGCCAACTTTTTAGTTACAGAATTCCGGTAGACTTCACGATACACAAATTGAAGTTGCTCTAAAAGCTTGTGCAATTCAAAAGCGGAATCCAAAGATGGATTAATATTGAAATTAACAATGTCTGTTATCAAAGACAACTCCCGACCGAAGTGAACAAGATTAGGAGAGAATTCAGTAGTTGAATGTGTGGACGCGTTATAACAGGCTTTATGAACATCAACAGCATAATAAAAATCAAGACCAGAAGCTAGCAAAGCTTTAATTGAAGTTTTAATGGACAAGTTCACCCTTTCACTCAGAGTGTTAGCCTGGGCATTTGCCGACGTTGTATGCCTTAATTGTATATTAAAAAGCTGATTAAATTTAGCAAACAGTTCACAATTGAACTGACGACCAAGATCTGTCAAAACTAATTCAGGTCTGCCAAACAAAGTGACGTATTTAAAGAACGACTTAGCAACTGAGAAAGCAGTTATATTATTCAAAATATACAACTCCAAGTGTCTCGAAAAGGCATCAATGACAGTTAAGATATATTTGTTGTTGCTGAAAGGTCCAACAATGTCGAGTGTCACGAATTGATTACATTTAACAGGTGAAAAGGTTTCCTGAAAGGGTGCTTTGCTTATCCGATGAGGCTTTGCCTGAATGCACTTAGTACAACTAGCACAGTAATTTAAGCAGTCAACATACATTCTCTCCCAATAAACATTTTTAGTTAAAAATGCATAAGTCTTATTTATGCCAAGATGTGAATGATGAGCAATACTTAAAACTTTAGCTTTTAAAGAATCAGGAATGACAATTTTCAAATTTTCCTGATCATCATTAGATGAATAACTTTTGCACATCATTAAAACCAAAGTTTCAGGATGGATACAAAATTTGTTATGTTTTTCAAGAGCAACTCTATTAAGAATATTATTATAAATGACAGATAATTTAGGATCTTTTAACTGCTCTTTTAAAATTGTCGACTGAGTTACTTGCAACAAAGGATCTTTCTCCTTTTCTCCAACATCAATTAAACTCAACACATTAACACAATGTTGTAAAAGTGTACCAGAATTCTGTACATTATCAACAAAATTTACATTTTGATCAGCACCATCAGTGTTTACACAATTCCCAGTATTATCCTCATACAATTCAACAACTTCCGGTAAAGCTTCCCCCTTATCGAAAGTTGTGTCAACCACAGGGTTAATTCGATTATCACTTAACAAAGAAGGATCTGATACTATATCAACTTGATGATTTGTAAGGTCAGTGCGAGAGAGCATGTCAGCAAATAAATTTTTTTCACCAGCCAAATGTAAGAAGGAATAATTGTATTCAGATAAAGTCATTAGCCACCGAGTAGTTAAAGATGCAGGAGACGAGTTTTTACTGTAAAATTTCAGACTTTTGGCGTCACACAACAAAAAGATGTGGCAATTAAATATGTATGACTTGAATGCTTCGAGAGTCTTCACAATTGCCATCAATTCTAGCTTTATAGCAGGATACCTTGTTTCAGCTGGAGAAAGCAATTTCGAAAAGAAAGAAATTGGGATAAACAAACCATCCCTCTTTTGCAAGAGCACACCACTTATTGCCAGTCCACTTGCATCTGTGTTCACATAGAATTTCTCATTCCAATTCGGTTGAACAATATATGGATTCTTGAAAAACACTTCTTGCAATTTTTGAAAACATTCATTTACTTCATCTGTCCATTTAAAAACTGCTTTAGGATGGGTCAACTGATTCAGTGGATGAATCAAATCAGAAAATTTGTATATGAGTGTTCTGTAATAGCAAATACCAATGAAACGCTTCAGCTGCTTCTTTGTTTTTGGAGGAGGAAAGGAAGTAATTTTCACAATATTTGACGAGATTGGCAAGACTTTATGTTGGGAAATCTGGAATCCCAGGTAATCTATTTTATCCATGAAAAAATGACATTTCTTTGGTGACAGAGTCAAGTTAAAGTCTTTAAGGACTGAAAACAGTTTCTGAAGCTTAGCCTTCATCTCATTAAAGGTTCTGGAACCTACGATCAAATCATCTTGATAGGAATACACTCCGTCCATGTTTGTTTGTTCACAAACAGTGTCAGAATAATGTTGTTGTATGCTCGCTCCACTGGCCACGCCAAAAGGAATTCTGTGAAAAGCGTAGGTACCCCAAGGTGTAGTGAAGGAAAATTTGTCTCGGTACTCTTCTGGTAAATCAATTTGATGATAGGCAGCATGTAAGTCCAAAGTTGAAAAATATTTGTATTCTGACAATGATCAGGGAATGGATCTTCGGAAGCGGGTAAGATGAATGAACAATTATGGCATTTAAAAGTCTTAAGTCTAAGGCCAATCTGTACTTTTGTACACCTGATCCGTCATCTTTTTTCTTCACCAGGAGACAGGGGCAACCATAGTTAGATAAATTCCTAGAAATCACGCCAGCCTCTTGTAATTGATTTAATTGATTTTTAGCTTCTTCTTGAAGACTCTGAGGTATGGGGAAAGGAAGCGCCTTAATTGGATAATCATGAGTAAATTGAAAATCAACTCTGATTCTGTCTGAATGACCGAGAGAGTTCAAAGAACTTGAAAAACACTGTGTATTTTCTTTCAACAATTTTTGCATGTCAGACAGTTGATTATCCTTTAAATGAGCCAAATTAAAATTTTCCAAGTTAAATTCCTTTTCCCTGATTTTCACAACTTCATTAGACGTCTGAATAAAGTTCAGTGACTGCTCATTATTTTTATTCTCAATCTCCTGAATATGGTCAATTTGACTCAAATGCCCCAAAGTCATGTTTTTATTGAGATGAACTTTTTGGGAAGAATGGTTCTCAACACATAGATAAAAAGAATTTTTCTTGCACAGCTGCCCATTCGGATCCTTATCAATAGAAATTATCGACTCTTCAATTTTAACTGAATTAACTGAGTCACAAATTGTAAACAAAAAATGTGATTTGTTGTCTAACTTCCCATGAGCAAAAACTTTAATGAGAGCAGTTTGTTTTGGTTCAACAAATTGTTTAGAAAAAACCTGAACTCTATTCATTGCTTCCAAAGTGGGAGATGTGTAAGCACTACAATTATTACACAAGTTCACATTGTTGTCAAGTTCATGAGGGCTCCTCAACAAAGGAAATTTGTTACCGTCATAAAATAATACATTCTCTTTAGGGAGAATATACATGTTATGTTTAGTTAAGAAATCATAACCAAGAATTCCCACAAATGGAGAATTATCTCTGATATTCATAGTGTAGAAAGAATGACGAAAGAAATTACTTTGAATTTTAAATGAGAATTCTACACATGAAATAAAATCTACACTGGAATTCACAGTGGATACAGTTATTCGTCTTCCTAAATTTTTGATTTTGACAATTTGTTTAATTTTCTGGACAACATCATCACTCAAAATGCTAAGACTAGCTCCAGAATCAATTAAAAAAGGAAAAAACAAATTAGAAATTTGAACTTTGACCAATGGTAACTTATTTGACAAGTCCTCATGATGTGAACTTTGTAATCTTACATTTACCAGAGCAGCAGGAATAAATTCCTGAGCTTCAACCGACAATGAGGAATTATTTTTCACAGGAGAAGTTTGAGTTGCAAGAGTTTTACCCAATTTAATGACACCGGTAGACTTTCTAACAGGTTTTGAGCAACTATAACCACTAGAGCGAGTCACATCTGACACATAAGCACTATGATTAACAGGATTATTGCCCATCACATTTGAATTTTGATGAAAAGGCATTAAATTGTCGAAAACAGGTGGTTGTGACATCACAGCATTATTTGCAGGCAAAAATGACAAGTTAAAACCAGGAGGAGGTGGAAAAACCTGATTGTGTACATTGTAACCAGCATTATTACCATTATGGACATTTTGTGTATTTTCATTAGAGTTCAAAAAATTTTGTCCATTAACAACATTTAGGTAAGCAAAATTTGCTCTGTGTTCAACAACTGGTTGAACTAATGAAGAATTACCTCCACCTGAATATGAATTATTAACCATGGGAATATTGTTAGGTATGAAATTACAATTGTAATTTGGTAACAATTCAACAGTGTTATGAATAGGTTGTGGGAACTGAAATCTGGGCTCTGGATTTTGTACCGACAGACTTCTATTTGGAACATGATGTTCAAAATTTACCATTGGTGTCTGATTTTGCATTTGACACGAATTCTCTGATGTCAGTGGGACAGAATTTTGAATTGTGTTAACGCGAACAGTCTGCGAACACTGAACACTTTTAATTGGAGAAAATTGAGTTCCCACATCATTATATGTCACCTTATTTTTAAGAATTTCTGAATAACTCAAAAAATTAACCTGACTATTCTCCTTATTTTCATGCAAAGGAAAACGTTCATTTCTTCTCCGATACAAATTATCAAATCTAGCATTTGCATTATTAAAATTTCTCGACAACGACTTATTTTGAAATCTCACATTGTTATTAAATTGTTTCAAAAATTGAAAACACTTTGATTGAACATGCCCCAATTTACCACAAAAATTACAAATGATTTTAGCACTTTCTCTATCATTACAAAATTTTTGTTTCCCATGAAACACACCATTTTGATCAGAACGCTTTAAAGGAATTTCATCATCATCAGACAAATCATCCATAGAAGTAAACAACTTTTTTCTAGGTAAACAATCATCAGAGTTCATTTGTGAATTTACATTGAGATTTTCAGCATTTTTTAACTGCTCTTCCAAAAACACAATTTTTTTGTTAAGAGCTACTACCTGTTCATCAGAAAATTGAGGTTGGTCATAAGACTGAACATCTCGTTCTAATTGTTGCAATTGTTCAATTTTGTTTACAGCTGAATCAAAAGACTTTATGTTCAACTCCAAAATTTTGGATCTGAAGTCTGAAGGGATAGTGGATAGCAATTTCTGCAACATTATCTCATTCTGGAATTCTGGATTTTTAATTTTGAAAACATTGGTGGTAATTAATTTTATTCTATGAGCCAAATTCAAAATTGACTCTGATTCTTCCATGCAAAGGGCATGAAAATCTTTCATAGAATAAATATTTGTGACAGGCTTGAAAAATGTTAACAAAGCATCAGTTATTTTTTCTACTGAATCAGCATAGCGTAAATCAGGTGTTTCCAAAATATATTTGAGTGCGGCTCCTGTCAATTTACTTTTTAAATATAGCACTCCCTTCTTATTTTGCCAAGAATTAACTTCAATTATATCTTTTACTTGCTCTACAAAATATTCAACCTGAGTGGAATCACCACTAAAATTGTTTACATGCAACATAAAAGGCGATTTGTTTACATTAGGAGACCTTGAAACGTTTTGAGGGGTTTGTGTAACATTTGTGTTTACATTTGAATTCACGTTATTTGTACCGTTAGAAATAACAGCACGAGGTGCACTATTTCTACGAATATGATTTCTGTTTTTCATGATTATCACTTCGAGAAAAAGAAATTTTTTTCACAATATTCACAAATCAAATATTTTTTGTCATGCAACACATCAACATATCAAAATGCATATTGTACGTATCAAAAATTTGCACCTCTAGACTCGCAAAACATATTTTGAGTCTGATTAACCCAGCAAAATTCTTCACACAAATTATTCATTTTGTTCCGAAAAAAAAAATTTTTTTTTTTTGTCACACCCCAAAAAGGGACTGGTCACGCACCAAAAATGTCGTGTAGATCCCCCAAGGTGAGGGGGGAATTAATTGGAAAGGCAACCGTATCGTATAGTGGGTGCATTGAACCCAAGCCGGAGTCTTGCAACCACGACAATCGCAAGAACCCCTTGACCAATGAAGCGAAACTCGTAAGTGTGAGAATAATATGGCGGGGACAATCAGACACACATGACATCATCATACAGGTCAAGCACTTTTAAAGATAACTAAGGTTGGCACTTTTAAGTTACGTAATTACAGAAATAAATTGGAAGTGTCTCACCCATCATGCGATCTCGCCTCGCAGGCCCGCTGAAATCCAAACATGAAAAGTCCACACAAAAGTTTAGAATGGTAAATAAGGAAGTTTATTTTCACCAAGTTGAATGATGTCCCCAAAAATTGGCACACAAGCCGTGCGATGCCCGGTCGGCAGCACTGGGACGAAACATCATCAGCACACAATGATAATACATTATCAATTCCAATTTAGGCCATCATAATATGCGAACTAACATCCAAAAACATCAAGCACACACATGCAGGCAGGTTGGGGACATAATGAACATCCCCGGCTCAAAATCGGGAAGTTTGGCCAGACATAGCGGGAAACGGCACATCCGCTAAAAAAACAAACAAGCCCCGCGCACGTCAACACTGCACGGAGGAAAATTATGAACTCCCGAAATATGCGAGCAAATTACGTGGCAAGCGAAAAAGTCCGTTACACCGATAACAAAACGGGTGATCGAAATGCACAAATCAAAACTCTTAAACAAAGCATTACCATATTCGGCAGCCTATGATCGCGGGGAAAAAGACACTGGCGCCACATACGAAATAACCGTCTGCTCTGACGTCATCACTATTCTAAAATCACAGACCGGGTTAGATCAAAAGTTCGCTCTGAGGAAATCTCCTGCGTGAAATCGAAACAAACGAAAAAAGTAAGGGAATCCAATGTGGATTACACCACAGCCCACTTTAATCTCTTTACTTCTCACTGTCTCACATGTGTCCCCTAAGTTTAAAATTTATTTTATACTTTATCAAATACAAATAATTTCAAAAATATGATGGTTAGATGTTATTGAGACACCAGAACCTAAATATTGGCAAAAAACCAAGGAAACTGTTGTTTGAAAACTAAACTAAAATTTCCCTTGAAAGCATCGCAAAATGAAATACATTGATTGAAAACTTCGGATTCATGAGGTCACGTTACTGCTTTCATTCAAGAGTACTTTTTAATTAAAGATTTAATATTGACGTAAAATGGAAGTTGTAATAAAATGTAAGTAATGTTATTATTTATTCAAATATATGTGAGTTAAAAACTAACTTAGCTTTGGGAAATTGGTTATAGTTTTGCAGCTCTAGCGGGGCACGTTAGACACATATCGTCTCTTAAGAGCAACACTAAGACATCTAATCCCAGGAATAGCACTAAGATATCCTACTGTTGCTCTGAGGCGACGATATGTCCCATCCTTTTGCACAAAATCTACTAAATCATTTTTCATATAACTTGTCATACATGTCATTTACTTCGTTATTTAATATTTTTTAATTTCAAATTTGCATGCTCTACGGCAAGAGCGTGTGCTTCTTAGAGATGCCTCAGAAACTACATAAACTAATGCATTTATATACAATCCTAGCAAAAACAAAATAAAGTTAGAAAAATATAGTGTTTGTTATTTCTTGAAAAACTATTATACCATAAAATAATGAAATGTGTATTTTTTAAAGTTTTTATTTTATTTAAATAATATTTTAAAAACATCTAAAATTCAATGACAGCGACCACATAGGAAACGCTGCATAAGCAAACAACTTGGTTGTTGAAGTATTTTTTTTTTTTTTTTTCAAAAATCTAATATCGGCTGAAACAACAGCAACTTCAATCTCATTCAGCAACTCGAAGACTTGAAAACTTGCTTCCGTACTATAGTCAAGAAGAGCTGCACAACCAACTTATATCTTTTAAAGCCCCGTCTATGCTTAAATCTCCATAAGCAGCCTAACCGACTTGATAAGCCTTCTAAAGCCACCACCATTTTAAAGTCCCATGAGCTGCGTAATCAACTAGTGAAATTTAAAGCCACTTGAAAATGGACAGCAGCTGATTTTGATTGACAGACCTGAACACTTTTAAAGATGCATCACTATCATATTGATTATAAGCTGCATTACCAACTTGAAACACGATGCGGAAATTCAAACGGAGTGCACGACAATATGCACGATGCGGTTTTCAAAATGCTCAGAAGGAAAATCGTCCGTACCTAGTGCATGCATAAGTCCGTCGCCCTGCATGCTTGTGTAAATATAGATTTTACTGAATGTGTCAAACCCCAGATTATCGTCAATAGACTCATACAATTTCATTATATTCATGTTTCTTAAACAAGCGACTGCAGTGCAAGGACTAGAGTCCGAGAGTAGATAGTGGTATTTTCTACTTAAGACTATGAAATTTTTGAATAAAAAAAAACTGTGCTTACGTAAAATGTATGAGTTACAGCGAAGTGACAAAATGAAATATAATATATCAAAAAACACTACTATGAAAACAACGACAGAAATCAAGATAACAAATAAGAAATATTATACTGTTAGTGTGTGAATTTTTTAATCTAAATATCTTAAATACTACTAATTAAGACCATTTGTTTTAGATTGTACTCAAACACTATTGAACAATTAAAGATACAATTTAAGTGCCAGTTTTATTTTTCTACCTCACTGAAAACAGTTGAATCGTTTAAAAAATCAATTTCTGAGCATAAAATGAATTACTGATGGAAATGATGTAAGAACATCTTTTACTAGAAAATCAAGTACGTAATTTCGTTACAATGCGATAACTTAAATAAAACAAGGGTAATTTGGATAATGATATTTTTCTTTTGGTAAATTGTTTCGATGATTGTGGTTTTTATTAAAAACATTCTTTCAAATACGCTGAGGTGGTTAATATACGAAGACATTAATGATTCGTATTGAATGAAACAAGCAATTTTTTAACTGTAAATTGCATTTAGTGCTTGAAAAAATTAAATATTTCTTATGGGAATGTGAACTGAAGTGCTTTTAAATACCCGTGAATGAAAGATACATTTTTATGTAACTAAGCGGATATTATGAGTTAAGTATTTCATAGTTTTCGAATAAATTATAAACTTCTAAATATAGCAACATGCTAATTTTTGCATTATAAAGTTAAGTTAAAATAATCATGGCAAAAAAAGTTCTTCTTTTCTTAAACATTCACTTTCTGTCAAAGAAAGAAAAAAAAATCCGTTTTGACGAATGCACAAGCAACTAACTGACTTAAAATCATAGTGTCAGGTTTCTAAACTGTAATAGTTTGAAATATTACTATTATAAATAAATATATACACATGTATAAAGTAATAAATAAATATAGATACGTATAAATAAATATATATGTAGATATGATTGAACAATTGGAAAAATTCTTAACTTGGTCTTTCTCGTGTTTTTGCAGTTTTATTTTTAATGTCAATTCTATTTTGAGTAGCTAAATTAAATTTAGGTAAACATATTGAACTAGATTTTAAAGGCGTAATCTCGTAATTATTTACTTTTTTCTAATACTTTTTTTTTTTTTTTGATTTAATTTAAATTACTAATTAAATGTGTAATTGTTTCAGTTAATAGCTCACCTCTACCTATAACTCACAATATGGATTTAATAACTTTTGAACTAGGCTTCATGATTATATAAATTTCAAAAACGTTTGAAAATGAACTGAGATAGAGACAACTCCATTGCAAAGTCATATAAAAATGGAACTAAGATGCAGTTTATCTACTAATAAAGCACAAGATTAATTAGAGTGCATTATTACCCGTTGGGCGTAAATGCAGAAAAGGCAAAATGAGGCAGCTTCAAATGAGAAAATTTTAACGCCATAATAATTCTCCTTAACTATTCTTTCAGCTTAGAGAAAAGTTTTTAATGAGAAAATTTCTTTTTTTTTTCTTTACAGGATTTAACATTCTTACGGTTGTAAGTTTTTTCATGTAAAAGTTACATTAAATTATTTAGCATGCTAAAAAGATTTTTTTTCTCTTGATGAACTGCGAAAGATGGATTTCATTCTCTTTCTCCTCACACCAACTTCACATCATCTTAGTTAAAAATCTCTTTTTAGTCCTTTTAAGGATTTACTCTTTTTCTCGTAAGAGGCATCTTGTTTCTTTCGGAAAAAAATCAGAATATTTTCTTACATTACTCTTACCTGTCAAAATTGATGAGTTTCTGACCTATGGATTAGACGCTTTTCTAACACTCTATGACGTAATTACTTAAAGCCTGTTTTTTTTTTTTTTTTTTTTTTTTCAACATTTTTCTAGATCTAAGCTTAATATTGTTAGTTCTAATTTTTTGCAGTTTTATGAAGTTCATATTTTGGTCATGGTTAACTTTCAAAATAAAGTTTCTTAGTTGTCAGTTCAGGGGCATTACTCTGGATCTCTCTAGAATGAAGCCGGTAGAGAGAAAACTAGTTTTTTCTCCCGCGTGACGTCACTACTCGTGAGCTAGAATTTTGCACTACGCTCTAAAGCACGTTTACGCGTCGGTACCTTGTTTGACTAGCGAGTAGTTCTAGACTGGTAAAAAGCCGGTGAGTTCGCCTTTTCGGCAGAGAGAATTGTTTGTTTACGCTGATTTCTCGCTTTGACTGACTCGATTTTGATGAAAATTACTAAGCAAAGTACTCTGCGTCATGATTTTTAAAGCTTTTTAAAACTTGAACTTCAGTCTATAATTCCAAATAGTCAGTTATTTATAATTGACTTTTAACCCACAAGAATTTTCTTTAGCTTTATATGACAAATATAAACAAATAGCTAAATAAAATACTATCAAATTCAAACCTTAATGGAAATAAAATTGGGTACCTTTTAAGCACTTTTACCACCTAAGTTATGTAATTGTAAATAGATTGAAAGCCACTGTTGTTCGTCTATAAAGTAGTTTAATAAATATATCCTGACTTAAGCTACAAATTTAAAACTGATAACATTAATTGACTCTTAGAAATTGAGTGCATTCAAAAACGGTAGTAATATTAAAAAATAATTTATCTTTTGCAAGGATTTCACTTTTTTTTTTTAACACCTCCTGCAGCGTTTAGTTTTTCAACTAATCGTGCCTAGTTTCTCTGTCGATCTAATGCTTAATATTTTGCAGTTAATTTATTCGCATTTAAGTAGTGGTTGTTTTCCATTTCTGACTATAATAACTTTAAACTGATGTTTCTTGATTCCCATGTCCGTAATTAAGCAGCGGGTTTTAGGGTTCCAGCCCCCTAAAAAAAATTTCAAAACAAAGCAAAAAAATGGTTTTTATAAAACTGTTTTGCTGAAAACTTCTTTTTATCGTTTTATTTATTATTATTATTATTTTTTTAATTCCATTTTAAAAAAAAATATTTTTTAACGATACAAACTAAGTGCTTTTTCTGCAGTCTTTATTTTTATTATTATCATTGTGAATATCATTTCTTTTAAAACATTAGTTCTCTTCAGGTTTGAATACCTGACGCTAACAAAAACGTCAAAGCTTTTTTAATTTACAAGAGCCAAACTCTACATTTTACATTTTTTAAAAGTGTCAAACAGTATGAATTTAAGAAATATCAGTTTGAGTGCGTATACAGGAGTACACGAATCTATTTCATTTCTCCCCCCCCCCTTTTTTGAGTTTTTAAATAGACATCGAACATTTAATGGGGGTGGTTACATATTTTTTTTTTTCATTTAATGGAAAAGTCCCCTTTTATATTTGCTTATACTGGTACCCTTACCCTCCTTTAAATAACACATTGTAACAAAAACCAATATAATATGCGAACAAAATCAAATTTTATAAGTCTAGTATAGGTTTCACAAGAAATGTGTTGGTAAAACCCTCCCTGATACAAAAATCTGGTGACGGCATTGTTGATTCTGACATTTCTTTCAGTCCCTTTTTATGATAAAAGTGTAGCTGATTCACTGGGGGAGGTGATATACAAACATTTTTTTGAAGGGGCCCCCAGAAGTTGAAAAGTGCCTCCCCTCCCCCTCGTCCTTACACTGTTTCACTAACAAGTTTTCATGACTTTACTTTTTAGATGATTTTGAAGATCCCCTTAAGACCGATTAATATACTACATAAATATTATTATTCACAGGCTTATTCACCCCCTGTTCAAAATATATTTTTGAACAGGGGCGTAAAATATCTTCAACATTTCGAAAAAATTAAATGCTAAACCCTGGACACTTTCGCCGAGATGCTATAAAATGAGCGGTTTTAATAAAGAACATTGTTTTAATGATTATAACATAAGGGCATGGTTATTAAATAGGCTTGCTAGACCTCCCGGTTTGCCCGGGACGGTTCCGGTATTCAGACAAAATTCCGGCATTCCGGTCGGTTTACTTCACGTCCTGATAAAAGATAAATTTGTTTATAAATCACCAAAAAGGTTTAAAAATAATTGAGTGTGAAGGATTATTTAGAAAGATTACTTTATCATTTGTAACATTATTGACTTATAAAATTAGAGCCGGATTAGTTTGTGAAAATTTTTACAACATGATGTAAACCAAAAAAGTCTTATAAAATGAAAAGTATATCTAAATAATGTTCAATTTTTTATTTCTCATTCAAAGTGTTTTTCTAGCTCAAATAAATTGCAAATATTAACATCTCGGAAATGAAATGTTCAAAGTTTATCTGCTTATGTCATTTTTTATTACATCTGTTTTATGTTCATAGTTAGTAACCAATTATTCATAGCACTGAGAATAAAATGCCGTACACTCCGAAAATCATCCACAGGTGTGTACCCTTTTGAATACTTGACACGGGGGGGGGGGGGGGTGACCATCCATTTCGGTGTCCCGGTTGAACATTTCAGAAATCTGGAAAGATTATTATTAAATAAACTCATACCTCATTTGAGTTTTTTTAAATTAGTTTATATTTCAACTATAAAATATTATGAAATTGTAAAAATCATAGCTGTATAACATATAAGCTTAATTGAAGAATTCAGAAACTATTTGTTTGCAAATTTCAAAGCAGTTGCTGATTTGTTCTTAAAGCCATGATACAGTTGAGATATTTTGATACTACATACCGTTTGCATTAACATTGTGGTTTTTCCAAGAAATTACCATGTGATTTCTTTCATTTTGCATTTTTTATAAGCTGAGAAATAAATCAAGCATTTCGCAAATAGCTTCGGATTAATATGGCTCTTCTAGGTACTTCTACACATATTTTTAAAAATGTAAATTTTTGATCCCATCAACAAAAAATTACTGGACAAACCGCGATGTTACCTTTCCTTGAGTTCGCAAACGGTGAATTAAGTATGTATTTTATTATTCCTAACGACTCCAGGATTACTTCTTTAGCAAAGAAAAATGCTTTCATGCGAATATGCTTTGTTTAGTGTGCTCTTTGTAAAAAACTAAAAAAAATTTTGCATGTCACAAAGGAGTCAACTAAAAAATAGTAAATGAAAAATTAATTTATCCCTGTGTAAGGGGTTATGCTCCCCCCCCCCCGCTTTCTTATTAAAATGCGCCTTTGTGATTCACCCATTACAGAGAAATAAAGTCGAGTTAAACTAATAAAACACGTGTAGCTGTTTGGATAAACGCTAGTGAGGTGAGATATGGAGTCATTTGATTGGTCAATCGTTTCCCCGTCTCGAGTTGCAGGGCGAAGGGGAGAAATTCCTCACTAGGAGGTTTGAGCGTAGCACGAAATGTGGCAACCGACTATTTTCTCACCGATCCTCCCTTGTCGTGAGGGAGAAATAGACGTCACTTGAAGTTCTAGAGACATCCAGAGTAACGCTCCAGGGGCCCTACAACGTAAGTAACGTTCCATTCTGGTGACGACGTTTTCTCCCTCACGAAAAGCGAGAACAACCGAGAAAATAGTCGGTTCCTCCCATTTGCTCTTACCACCATTGTATCGAGTGAGTATTTTGTCTCGTTTTCCAGCGTTCCGAGAACTACTCGTGAAGCGGGAAAAGAATCGCTTCAGTCAGACTGGAGTTCTTTTTTCCTACGGCAAAAGAGGCTTGCATCTCCGTTTCCCACGGCATTTGCGGTTTCCCGTACTTATTGGAGTTTTTTCGTCCACAGCAACGGGGATCCGCAACTTTTAACCCATTTGTGCCTAGCGTCCTTTTAAAAGGACGCATACAAATTTATCCATAACTCGGCAAAAAAATTTTTATTCCAGATCAAATAACTGATTATCATAAAGAAACATTGTATCTACTATTATCCACAAGGTGGCAGCACTAATTTTTTTTTATTATTTTTTCTTACTGGCTAAAGCCCAAGAAAGTGATTTTTCATCTTTTCAAAATAGCAAAGCGCAAAAAGTGAGTTGAAATTTTTATTTCTTATCAATATCAAAAGCTTTTATGTTCTTATTGTAGCTTGTACTTTTTTCTAAAACACGTATTTCTCAAACTGTTAAAAATATTATTCTATTGTTGTTAATTTTGCGATTTTGTTACGTTCTATATATAGGACGCTAGGCATGAACGGGGACAGGTTTTTCAAACCTGTTCCGATACGTGAAAGCTTAGCTTTGCTGATCATTCATGATGTTTTACCGTCGTATAATATAGAAAATATATGTTTTCTTTAAAATAAGTTTTGAGTAAGGATGGCATTAAAGAGTTAAGTTATTTGGAACGTTATTAATATAATTAACCATATTATTTTCATGCTTTTTTTTTGCATTAGAGCATGTTTTCTCTCATAGTTTATGATGTTTTCGAATGTTCTAATAGATGCAATATTTTTTATTCTTTAAGAGCTTTCAGAAATAAATGTATTAATAAAACTAGTTAATGTAAAAATTTAATTGGATTGAAATATGTTAGATTAACAATTATGAAGATTAACAATTATCAGTAATGGATAAACATGTATTCAGTTGATTCGTTGAATGCTTTCAAACGCGCGTAAAATCTGAAAAATTCCAATTATAATTTTAAATTTGAAATACGTTTGAAATGAGGACACTTTTTTCCAGTGCTTATTTTCCTTTTTGTTTTAAGTTTGACAGTTGAAGAAGCATTAGCTTTAATGGCAGAGTTATCTGATGATGACACATTTCATGGAGCTGATATTTTTTTGGATCAACCATCTAATGAAGTAACTGATTTAGACAGTGGAAAAGAAGACTGTTTAGAAATGAACAATTTAACTGGCGGACAGTTAAGAGCAAAAGCCGTTGTAACTCTTCGAAAAAATAATCAAGAAAGAAAAATTATTGGTGCATCAGACAGTGAAGTAGAAGATGTAAGACACACTCCGTCGAATTATAAAAAACGTATTATGAAAAAGAAGATTCCCCAGAAAAATCGAAATTGGTCCAAAAGTGAGTTACGTAAAGACAATTATCTTCAATTAACATGGAATGAACAAAAACCTCCGTTTTTGAATGTCCATTGGTCCCCTACATCTTTATTTGAACTGTTCCTAAATGGCGAAATAATTCAACTAATTTTGGAACAATCTATTTTGTATGCCGGTCAAAAGGGAGATCATGATTTTGTTATTGATGCTGATGAACTGAAATCTTTTTTTGCTATCCTTCTGACTAGTGGCTATAATGTGCTCCCAAGAAGACGAATGTACTGGGAAAACTCAAGCGACGTAAGAAATAATGCAATTTCCGAAGCCATGCCACGGTGCCGATTTGAAAAAATAATGCAGTATTTGCACTTCGCCGATAATAGCAATTTAGATAAAACTGACAAAATGGCTAAACTGTGCCCATTCTTCAACCTCTTAAATGAAACATTCTTGAGACATATGCCAGATGAACAGTAGTTGTCTATTGATGAAAGTATGGTTCCATATTTCGGACATCACGGATGTAAATAGTACATCAAAGGAAAACCTATCAGATAGAAGTTTGGTGCTTAAACACCAAACTTGGTTACCTAATCCAATTTGAACCATACAGAGGTGCAGGAACTGTTTCCAACGCATCTGGAATTGGAATGGGAGGTGCAGTTGTAATGGATCTCATTTCCGAACTCCCTGAAAATAGGCAGTATGATTTATATTTTGACAATCTTTTCACTTCACCTGCTTTAATTGATAAATTAACAGAGAAAAGAATGGGAGCAACCGGAACTGTGCGAAAAAACAGAATTGAAAACTGTCCACTTGAAGAAATTAAATCCTTTAAAAAACGAAAGCGAGGAAGTTATGATTTCCGAAACGCGAAAAATTTGAGTTTAGTAAGATGGAATGACAATAGTGTTGTTACCTTAGCATCCAACCAGTATGGCGTTACACCCATAGTGCAAGCTAAACGATGGTCGAATGCCGAAAGAAAATTTATTGAGATAGACCAGCCATTTGTTGTTTCCCAATACAATAAATTCATGGGTGGAACAGACCGTATGGATCAGAACATAGCCCAATACCGCTGTTCCATAAGGTCCAAAATATGGTGGTGGCCACTATTTTTGTTCGGCTTAGAAGCTCCTGTGCAAAATGCATGGCTGCTATACAGGTTATGCCCTCCTTATGAAGACAAGAAAATGGATCTTTTGCAATTCAGAAGGGAAATCTGCCAAACATATTTTGCAAAGTATAGCAAGAGAGCAAATATCAGTGTGGCTTTGGGAAAACCAAAGAAATTGTCTAGAAGAGTATGCAATGAAGTTAGGTTTGATGGAAAAGATCACCTAATAGTAGTAAATCCAAAACAAATAAGATGTGCTTACTGTGGTAAGAAATCTACAAGAAAGTGCAATAAATGCTTAGTAGGATTGCATGACAAATGCTTTGAAATCTTTCATACTGAATAACTTTTTTAAAGATGTAGAAGAAAAAAAAAATATTTTCTCAAACATTTTTCAGTTATATTGCAAATGTAGTTGTTATTGTGCATTATTTTAAAGTAAATATAAGTTTAAATATTTTTAAAGTTAGAAGCACTCGTTAAAATAAACTAAATGCTATATTTCCTGCACAGTATTACAATATTTTCAGATAATTAAAATTATTTTTAATTATATAGTTTCATTATTATGATTTGCTACATGCATTTTTGTTCATTTACTGTCTTAATACATGCAAATTTGATAAAAAAGGCAGTTGATTTTGGAAAATTTAAGAGTAGAAATATTTGTAAAAACCTGTCCCCTCTCGTGCCTAGCGTCCTATATATAGGACGGTAACGTAATATAGAATTAAAATTTAAATTTTGACTCAGGATTTTTTTCATCATTTTTCTAGTTCATTTAGCACATTTACAAAGATAAAGAGCCAAAAAAAAAAAATTTAATTTGGAGTTGGGCATTAATGGGTTAATTCCACGGCGTTTCAGGATCCGAGGAGTTATCTCATGGCCAAACAAATTGGCAGATACATTTCTTGATATGTCATAACCAACTTTTTTTTTCTTTTGTGTTTACGCATTTTATTAATTTTATTTTTGGCTTATTTTTTTCTTTTAAAAATATTCTTTCGAAAGAATACTTTAAAATGCAAAGTGCCTTTTTGTTTGCCTTTTGTTTATTATACATCAGATTTCAAAATCTTTTCACGGTAAGTAAGCGAATAAAATTTGACAATGGTCTACTTTTAAGATTATCCCCCCCCCCCTAAATCGTTGATAATGACTCACCCTTACGGTTATGTTTCCTAAAATTAGAAATGCAGATTTGCGAAGCACGGTTGCTTTAGTTTGAAACTATAGTGACTGTTAATCTTCGTTTCCACCAAAGAATTCTCTTTTGGCATGAACTTTCATGCGCCACATATTTAGGTGGAATCTGTTTAATAATTAAAAAAAAAAAAAAACCCTAAGCAATTGTTATATTTTTTAAAAAATAAACGATGAACTCGCTCTTGATTATCTTTGAAAAGCAAAACAAAGGGTTTTTAAGAACCATTTGACAGAATTTTTTGGTCCATAATTACCCCACTAGAAACTGTGAAAACATTATACCAATAACGCAAAAACAAATCCATTGTTTAATGGCATTAACTCTTACGGACCAAGATTGTGGACACCTTACCCAATTTTTTAAAAACCATTAATAATCGAAATTTGTTTAAGAAAAGGCTAAAAAATTTTATACTCAATTCTACTGCAGTCAATTTAGGATAAAGTAGCATATTTGTAATATAGTATACCTGGGTTCCGTTATAAAATTAGACGTACTTTATTGCATTGTTTGTGTTTATTGTTCTTTGTATGATTATGCATTTATTTTCTTTTAATTCTATCTTATGTTATAAACAGGCTCTAAATTAAGTTCTTTTCTGAGTGGTGGGAGCTATTCAGGCTACTGTTATAGCCTTTACTCCCATCTACTCAATCAGGGATTTTCAAATAGATGGAGTGAAATATATTTAAAAGAAAAAAAATATATTTAATGCAAATTTGAAGAATAATAGATAAATAATATAGCTGGGGAATTCAAAAACGATCGTTTTGAATTGACTACAATGCCCTTTCTCATTACTTCTAATGAAATAACAGTGGTCCAGCAAATCAATTTTGCTAGAATAGTGTATAACTTATAACTTAACATGAAAAGTGCTGTGGGTTTTAAACTTTATTTCTTTAAATTAATTAAATGGAAAGTGTTTCGCGTTGATTTTGTACTGAGGTTACAACAAAACAATGTGTAAACATACTGCGGGAAAATAACTGAATTCAATTTGATTCGAAAAATAAAGATTGATATTTTATGAAATGTAAAATTAAAAGATATTTGATTGGTGAAAATTTTCTAAGGATCTTGAGATCCTATTAACCAAAGTCGACTGACCAAATGTCATACCCTACTATTTATTAAGACAAAATTATATGTACAAAAATAAAGGGGGGGGGATTGTAAAAATATTCTCAGTTATTAGAAAACGCCTACCTGTAGAGCAACGTTGCTTAACGTCGCAAAATTGAATCCAGCAACATGCATGTCAAAACTATCAAAACATGTAATTTAAAGGCAGAAACACCAATATGTAAACCAAGAAATGAGTCATTTCTCGCGATCGAAATTGTTAAAAAGTGTATCTATTTGCCCTCATCATAATTAATGTTTATTTAAAAACATCCATATTCGGGGAATGAGCCTAATAAAAATATGTTCGTAACACTCTATAACGAAAATATGTTCATAATATTTTGAAACCGAAGATATTTAATTTAAATTACTAACCGATTTAAACAATGCGTCAGTGTTTAATGAAAACCATGTTCCTATAATAATATTACTATTATTAAAAGTAACTTGGCTGCAATAATTCCTAGACTTCTCCTCTTGCAAAATTACGAGCATTAAATCCCACAATTGCAAAATTTCCATCACTATGCAAGTGTAAATAGTCACAATGCTTCTCTGGCCACCGCCATCTTGACTAGGAAGTACTTCTCACCTCCCGAGAAAGCCACCTGTCAACCGGGTGAAAACGAGAATGGTCCTTCTCGGCAGCTAAAGTCGGCAGCAAGACGTTTAGGATAGCTTCATGGTAGGCAGAATCGCCGCGTCACGGAATGTGACGTCACGTGCCGAGAAAAAACGATTTTCTCGCTAGCGACTTCGTTCTAGAGATAATCATTGTAGGGCCCCAGGTCATTGATATCACTCGTCGTTTTTTAACAACAGTAGTTTTAAAATTAAGCACTTTTCTAACACTCTATGACATAATTACTTAAAACTTTTTATTATTATTATTTTCAGCATTTTTCCTAGATCTAAGTTTAATATAATTCTCACTTTTTCCAGTTTTCTGGAGTTAATATTTTAGTTACGGTTAACTTTCAAAGTAAAGTTTCTTACAAGTAAACCTACTCGAGTATCACACGACGATTGAAATAAAACTTTGTACATCAATAGGACACTTAAAAATATTGATCACATATTTTTTATTGGAAATAAACATTTATAACGTAGTGAAATTAATCCAAATATGGGATAATTGGGATATTAGTTGGTACAATATATTATTTTACTTGAAATTTTGACTAAAGAACGTCAAACAATGATTGAAAAAAAAAACTAAACAAACTGAAGTTGTCGTGTTTCAGGATTTTTCAAAAAAATACTATTAACTAGCTGCGTGCCCGGCGTTGCACGGGCTACTTAAAAAATGAAAGAGATGTCCAATTGATGTTTTTATATTACTCTGACATCAGTTTCTAAAGCGCTAAGGAGTAAATAAATACGCGTAATGCAAGGTTTGAAAAACACCAGTAGAGCATATTTTTGGCAAAAATCGCTTTAACGTTAATCATAGTTATTAATGATGGAAATTATAAGTATTTTCAATTGGCACAAAAGATGAAAATATATACATTATCAACTATAATCTGTGCTCACGTTAAAATGAATTACATCTGAGAGGCTATATCTGAAATATTTATGTACAATTACAATCACCTTTTTACATAAAATGACACACACTTTTTCGTTGATTACGTGAAACTAAAGCACCAAGACTAAATAAGTACCAGTGAGCATTAATTTAATACCAAGTCATCACGATTCCAATTTAGCTTTAGTTAAAACCCTTAAAAACAATCTTTTTTGTTCAACTCTGTTTCACTTAAAGAAATCCAAACAATTTTAATTTAACATGTTCTTTTAAAGATACAAACTGTATTTCAAAAATAGAAACTGAAAGGAAAAAGAGAGTTATTACAATTCGAAAACTCATCAGTGTGACGGGAAAACAGTCCATCAAAATAAACATAATTAGTCGCATATCCTAAATGTACCAAAATATGACACCGGTGAATGATAAACTTACACTACAATCAATAGACATAGCTAAAGAAACAAATTTCATATGCTGAAAAGAATTAAGAACGTTGAATGTAAAAAATAAAAAAAGGGCAGACGATAAAATAAAGGCTATGTCCGAATAGAGCAACCAATTTGAAACTAATTTAGAATGAAATTCTAGATGGAAACGTTGTTTTAAGATTTGGACCGCAGCCAAAAAATCTCTTTTAAAACAATTATTAGAATTTTACTTGTTCACCCATATGCAAAATGGCAACAGGAAAGAAATAAAAATTCCTGAATAACGTTATGTTAATTAACGTTTTAATTAATATGTCCGCTAATTAAAGTCGCACAATTACGAGATCGGTCCTATTGTTTTCTTTGGAAATTTTCGAATTGATTGGTGTCTCGTTCGACTCTCGATTCGCAGCGGTTCTTGAAAAGATCGATCTTCAGACAGACAGACAGACGGACGCGAACAGATTTTAATATTATAGTGTATAGCGTTAAACCATCTTTCGCAATCTTACCCCGTCACTGTGAATGAGTGTGAAACTTGAATCTTTCGTAAGAAAGTCATGTAATAGATCAATAGAAAGCTCTAATTTCAAGCTTTGCAATGGTTTTTGAATTTTTGTTCTACTATAGTTATAGGAGATAATTTACAGTCATTTGTAGGAGCACGCTTTTAATTTTCTTTGCACATTTTTAGTTTTTTGTAGGCCTATATTTTGAACAATTTTCAAAATAGAAATCTATAAAATGGCAAGATTATTTATCTTGTCATACGTGTCCTACATGTGAAATTTCATTAAATTTGGAGAGGTCAAGAAGGTGATTGATCTGACATGGAATTGATCATAGGCATGTGTACCTCGCGACGGGGTAATATTACAAAGGTTTGTTTAACCCTATTAATAGTATTTTCAGAAAAATCAAGAAACACGTCAACGTTATTTTGCTTAGTTTTTATTTTAAATTTTCTATCATTAATTGAATATTTGTTATTGGATTTTAAAATAGAAGAATATAATGCACCCTCTAATATCTCAATTATCCAATTTTTGGGGCTAAATTTCATCCTTTAAAAAAAATATGTAAAAAAGTGGTTAAAATGTATAAGAACAACATTGTTGTCTTTTAGTTTTACATTGAAAGGTAAAGTTTCTAAGATATCGTCTATATTTTGTAAGTTGAAATAGTTCCTTTAACAAAAAATATTTTTTCATGAATTTTAAAAAACAGCACCTTAAATCAAGTAGCCTGTAGTTCTGTTAAACAATGAAATCTTTGACTGAAATTTCGTAAAAATATTGTTTTATCGTGTTGATTCATAATTGAGAAATAAGAGGGGGTTTAAAATTAATTGTCAATGTTTTCATCTCTAAGAAATTGTGACTGTTGTGACACTGTACGAACGATTTTAGCTATTCTGTCAAGATTCCATGCAACCAGATAAACATTTTTATCAAACAACGAGTTTTTTTTCTCTTAAAGGAAGGAATGAAATTGAATAAAACTCCTTCGATGAACTCATAAACCAATGCCCTCAATCGCTTGCAAAATCATCAACGAATATTAATACAAGAAGGTAACTGAAAGTGTATTTAGGAGGCTTTACACGCCATCGATGAGAACGTATAACAAATACGTCCTATGCATTGTGTGGCGTCAAATATATTTTTCCAATCTTTTTGTGTATCAGTGAAAAATTCGTCTTCTGTTCTTTTTTTTTTTTTTTTTTTTTTTTTTGAGCAATCACGATTGCTTATTGCTTTTATTTGACTGCTTTAGTGTCCTATCATTTTATTTTCGCGCCAGCACCCTCTGCTGCATCACCGTCGACCGGCTCCTCACGATGCTGCTCCTCTAGCGAAAACCGTCTCCAGGTTGCATCCATATTCTACACACATGCGCATACATACACAACTACACACACACACACACATGCCCAAACACATTCGCACACAAACACATACACACACACCTACACACATACACACATACACACAACTACCCACACATTCATGCCTGCACACAGACACAAACACATATGCCTACACACAGATACACATACCCCCTACACACAAACACACATCCCCCCCACACACAAACACACACGCCTACATACACACACCCGTGATTGCGAAAAACATAATTTGAATTCAAGATGTTAAAATTCAAAAAAAAATTTTCCGTGTTGTAAATGAACGCGTTTTAACAGCTCATTCATCAAGCGAAAACTGAGAAAAAGACAATTGCACTAAAGATAAATCATATCTTATCCATATTGGGAGGCAACTATGATTGATGATATGTCGATGTAGCTCCAAAATCATAAAAATTATTGCAAGTGACATCTATCTTTCGTGAATGTATTTTCTGAGGAATGTATTTACTCATTTTGGATGAGTGAAACATACGAAAACAGTGAAGAGTTAGTAATCAAGTCAAAAAAACGTAACTGTCTAAGGATGAAATGGTAGGCAGCAGGCAAAAAAGAATAATGTACTATTTTGATTTTTGACATTTAAAATGTTTGACGATTTTTATTTAAAAAAACTATACAGTGAAAGGTAATCTTTTAGAAATCCTGTTTTAGTATTTTGTTATTGAAACTTTCCACCAGGATATATTTTCATTCAAAGAACAAAACTTTGAAAATTCTTGACTATATCTTGAGGTTATATTCAATGCGTAAATATACTTGTGGAGGCGTCCAATATCTCTGTGAGTTTAGTTTACTAGTATAAGTAAATACACAACTCCAAGAGTCCTCCAAAAAGCATCGGTATATTTTTAAAAGCTTATGTTGTCTATATTCTACATTTTTAGCCTTACAGAAATATACGGCTTAGAAAATCTTTTTTTTTCATTTCTCACATGGCTTCAATCTTACGGGTAATTTTTTCATTAAGATTCGAGAGAGGGACTTTTAATCCTATTAGTAGTTTTTCCTAGAGAGGAAAAAAAATCCGCTTGGTTGTAAGTTTCGGAGTTTAATCCCAGATTTTAAATTTTAAACATTGAAGTTTCTTCAGTGTTCTGTACCGCCTTAAATTGATTTTATCATCTGAAATATTCGGGGAAAAATTACAATTTATGGATATAAACTCTAAGAATGTTTCTTACGTAGTGATGTATATTAATAAGAGTTCATTAAATCATATTAAAATCATAAAATTTTAAGAATTTCAAAAAAAAAATAATAATGTGTATTTCAAAATTACATTTCTTTTAACTTTTTCATTTTAAAAGTTACTTTTTCAAAAAAACTTTATTGAAAAACCTTTCTAATTTTTAAAGGGTGTTTTGAATAGGATATAGTACAATAAAATCACCAAATATGGGGTACATTTTATTTTATCATTTACAACTAAAATGATAAAGATAAAATTAATAATATTGAGCACAAATT
The DNA here is from genome assembly GCF_026930045.1 of Uloborus diversus. Classification (NCBI taxonomy): domain Eukaryota; kingdom Metazoa; phylum Arthropoda; class Arachnida; order Araneae; family Uloboridae; genus Uloborus; species Uloborus diversus. The sequence goes on along the minus strand of NC_072733.1, from coordinate 19,950,407 downwards.
GAAAGTAAAGATTATAATCATTTGTGTTTAGTTGCTTGAACCCATAGTTTTAGCTATAACTGTTAGCTTTTGAAAAATCGGGAAAATATTTGTTTACTCGGAATGTTTCCTATTATTGGGTACCACAGAAATAATGTGGATCTTATTTAATAAATAAATTGTTTGTCGTTGCAAAAATTATATTCTCTTTCTGGATATATAACCGGGCTGTCGGTGTATTGCATGTAGTTCTGCTTTAGCCCAGGCCTGAGGGCAGTAACTTACTGCTTATTGCTCAAGCTTTGCCTTCAATTGACGTGTTGATCTTCGCCATTGCTGCAATCTCTCACTGGTATGCTAAATGTGTTTCAGCAACCAGTTTGTTGTCACTCACAGCTTCAATAAAATGACATCATACTTCCTCTCGGTTATTGACTTTTACAGACTGATGAGTAAGGACGAAATTGCAGTCTCTGGATGTCAGAATATTGCTTAATCCTTTTATTTGCTAATTTTGTTTCTTTTCGTGATCTTATTTTTTTTCTTTTACGTGTGTCTATCTGTCTGCCCCTCCCCCACCCCCTCCAATAACTTTTCCTGTAATTTTCCGCTTAAAAGAGGAACTATCATTCCCACAGTTAATTTTTGGGCCGAAGAATCACGCGCTAGAAAATTTAAAACCAAAAACACTTTTAACTTTTCAGGTCAACTTTTATATTCATTCATTCGGTATTTTTATAATTAGTTTATGAGCAAACTAGAAATATGGCAACGAATTGTTATTGTATGTTTTTCAAATTTTAAATTTGCGCATTTTAATCTGGTATGTGTTTACGTATGCAGTACTTCAAATAACGTACCTAATTTGATTTTGTTGCAATTGAAAAGTCTCAATTTCAACAAAATCGGAATGCAGGATAAGCTTGATTTATTCAAAGCTAATTTTAGTGAGCATTTGAAGTAGATGAAGTTGTCTAAATACGGGCCACCCGATGAAAATGAGGAAGGGGGTTGTGCACAGTCACAAAAATGGTACCGAATAAATCAACAGGATGAGGCAAAAACATAGTCAGCAAATCACCTTGATAGCTAAAGCACGTGCTTTGTCAGGACCTTTTTATAAGAAGCATTCGCTTTTGAAGAACTCAAAACTTTTCGAAGCTTGTACAATTTAATTTATATCCTGTACACGTCCGTACTGTAAGACTGATCCCTACAAATAAATATTGAGATTGCTGTAATTTATTCTTAAAATAGTTTTGAAGTGTTTTAATTAAGAAAGTTATAACATAGTTCAAAACCCTTTGCTACCGCGTAACAACAAGTCCCCCCGTATCTTACTTTATTACATATTTCATAAAAACTTACAACAAATGACTTTAATAAAAACTCCAAATTTTACAGTCATATTTTCACGTTCCTTTTATGAGAGCTCAAGCGTGAAAACAGTTTTCTGCACCGAGTTGTGCAGTGATGAAATTTATGCTTGAGATAAATGTTCTGCTGTCAAGTTTTATTACAGTGCATTTCTTGCAATAAACTTAAATATTCTGTTATGATTTTATAATATGTTTATATGAGATAGCAATGTTATTTTGTCGTTTCGGACTATAGACATTTTGCATTATATTACTCATGATTTCTACTGGATTTTTCTGTTATTACTAATTGTAATGTCATGTAAAAAGTTAAAATGGCACAAATATTTGTTGATACATTTATTCCCCATTTTTTCTAATCATTTTATCGGCATTGCATAATTCTGCTATCACATCTAGTGACAAATAGTTTTACCAACTATTAAGAAAGGAACTTCTGCAATAATTTTAGAGCGCGAGCAAATAGAAAAATAGATTACAAAATAAACAAATAAAAATCTAAGAAAAATAATACGCACAGCTAATTTCAAAAAGAGTTTTAAAACCTTCACTTTATTTAAATTTTGTCAAAATTACAGAATTTTATTTTATTTTTTTCCTTTTATTTTCGATGTCGCCTCTTTTGTATTTTCTGTTCAATGTCACCAAGAATTACAGAATTTTTATTTTCTCTTCTTGCGTGTCTTACAAATGGAAATTCTTTTTTTTTCAGTTCTTATTTGTTTATTGGTGACTTAAAAATGGTTTCTTAATGCAAATAATATTGTAATATTTCATATTCTCATTTATAACCCGGTAAAACTTTTAGTTTATCAAAAGTTGAGCACTTTAGGCCCTTTTAGTAAAATTTTCATTCCAGTGTTGCAAACTATCAGCAACCTCTAATTAATGGTATTTATTTAAAAACCGGAATAAATTAGAAGTTGAAAACAGAGTGAAAATATTTTAATGTATTCGACGCGTCTGAAACTTACAGAATCTGTATTTTGTTTAACGGGAGTTATTTCTGACAAAAATACACCAAATTGTAGTTAGATCCGTTTAACGCCAAATGTGGATGGACAACTTTAAAAAACGGCTGTGGTATAGGTTTTTTTTTTTTTTTTTTTTTTAGCTAATTTCACTTCCACTGCTTTCAGGCTTACAACTTGCATTGTAGTGGTGCATATTACAAATGGCATGGTCAGAAGTTAACTTTCTAATTTAAGTATTTCTTTTTTTTTTTTTTTTTTGAATAAAAGTACACACAGATATTATTATATGTAATGATAAGCTATACAGTCCATACATAAAAAGTTTTTTTTTTTTTTTTGGAGAAGGGGTGGGAGGTGCATGGCTCTTGATTGATCCGGTTAGCCGCACCTTTTTTTTTAAATGGCGTCCAAACAATAGGCACTCCTACTTATTTTTCTATTCACAAAAAAATCTCATTTCTTCAAAATAAATGAATTAAAAACTTACTATATCTTTTCCAAAAATCTTATCTTTATATACGAGGAAAATGTGAAATTTATCTAAAAGTACATAAAATTTCCCAGTACACTGCATAACATTTTCATTTATAATCACAATGCACAGATAAATTGTTTATAAGTTTACACCTTCCTTTCATAGGGAATTGGGAGTAAATTTAAAGTTTAAGTTAAATTGTGAAGCTCTGGGCATATAAATTTAGCAACTTTAGTATGTTCCGCTTTTTATTTTAAGTACGTAAAAGTAAAATAATGGATCATTTTAATAATAAAATTGAAGTTATGCGATTGCTTGAATTAATTGTAAATGACGTTTTGAAAAACATGTTATTTAACGAAGTAGCATATTTGCTGATTTGAAATTATGATTCTTCGTATTTTTCACTGCGTTCTTTACATAATGTCTCAGATTATTAATTTATATCATATTTTAATAAACTGTTTCATACTTTAAACAGAAGTTTCTAATGCGCTTATATTTTTTATTGCACATTTGAATTCAAAACTTTTCACCTAAAATATTCTTAAACGTAACGCAATTTTGCAACAAAACGCGACAAACAGCGCAAAAACGCAAAACGCTTTTTTCACCGTCACTAAGGTCTCGAAAACTTTTCCAGAGTTCCTCAAAACTTCAGACTCCACAAGGAAACCGAAAAATGCCGTTCAGCACGAGCAAAAAGTGAATAAAACAATTTTCCGTTTCCGAAAATGACTTGAAAAACTTTTTTAAAAACAGTAATTGGGGAAAGAGAAAAATCCCACAATACCTGAATGTGGCTTAGAAGTGTGAAGACAAAGAAAGCGTCCGGCGCGGCAAATTTCTCTTGGAGCTCTGAATAGAAAGATGGGTTTGAACTGCCTTCTCCTCGTCTGGCTCGATCGATTGCTAAAGAGCCGCCGAGTGAGGGAGCCACGCGGCCCCAATTCATGCTAACTCCTTAAATTATTCTCTAATACTTTGGGAATACGAAATAAATAATAGAAGTTGTACCTTAATTTGCCTACGGGCCAACAGGACTCTTAACAATTCGATGTTGCAGCAGTGTTGAGTTATTATCGGGATAAATCTGAAATGGAAATTTGAGAAGATTTTTTATTAAGAAAAAGTTTCCGTCGAGGAAGAGAAAAGAAATGTTTGGGAAGGAATTGGTGTGGGGGGTTTTTGAATTCCGTCTATTTTCGTATGAAATCACATGCGAGAGCGTTTGGCTTTATTCTTGTAACACAATAGCTTCTCTATCTCTTTTCATTACTCTCTTCAAATGAGGTTTTCTAACTTTCGAAAATACCATGGTGATTTTCGGAAACTTGAAACTGATTTAACAAAGAAATTTCAATAAGGGTGCCAGTAACATTTTGAAAATGGTTTAAACTCAAAAAGAATCTTTCATTTCGTTCTTTATGGAACATTCGGATGCATTATCATTTTCTTAAACAAAACTGAGCGTCTCAATTAATTCCATAAAGATGCAAAATAGGTACAATTAAAATAACAGCGGTTCTACCTTAATTTGCCTTCGGGCCATCAGGATTATTTACAAGTCTTTGTTTCAGCACTGTTGAGTTATTATCGGGGTAAATCAGAAATGGAAATTTGAGAAAAAATTTCAGTAAAAACGTTTTTATCGAAGCAGAGAAAAAGAATGTTTTGGAAGAAATTCTTCTGAGAAGTTTTTGGATTCCGTCTATATTCGAATGAAATCAAATGTAAAAACGTCTGAATTTATTCTTGTATCCCAATAGCTTTGCTATCTCTTTCCACTATCCAGTTTAAAAAAGTGTTTTAACTTTCGAAAATACCACGATGGTTTTTGGGAACTTGAAGTTGACTTTAAAAACGACTTTGAAAATGATCTCAGTCACATTTTGTAATTTGTTTTTTAAAGAATCTTTCGTTTCGCCTCTTTTGTGACATTCGGACGTAATATCATGCTGTGAAACAAAATTATACGTCTTAAAAAAATCGCATTAGGATGCAAAGTAGGTAAAAAAAATTATACCAGTTGTATCTTAATTTGCCTATGGACCAACAAGATTCCTAACAATTCTATCTTGCTAGAGAGTTGAGATGTTTTCGGAGTAAGGAGGGGGGGGGGGTTCTGAAATGGAAAATTCAGAAGATTTTTTATTTAAACAAGATTGCATCGACGAAGAGAAAAGAAATATTTGAGAAGGAATTCGTCCGAGGGGTTTTAGAATTCCTTTTATTTTTGAATGAAATCAAATGTGAAAACGTTTGGCTTCTTTCTTGTAGCGCAATAGCTTTTCTAACTCTTTTCATTATCCTGCTCAAACGAGTTTTTCAATTTTCAAAAATACCACGAAGGTTTTTGAGAACTTGAAACTGACACAAGCAACTTTAATGAAGGCCCAAGTAAAAGGGACAACCTTAGAAGTTGTATTTCCTTGTAGATATTTGAAACTTAAAGAATCTTTCATTTCGCAATTTTTTTTCTCCACAATTTTGTGCAATATCACGGTCTGAAACAAAACCGAGTGTCACAAAAATTCCTATTTTTAGGCAAAGTAGGTACACTAAAAATAATAGAAGCTGTAGGGTAAAATAGCCATATATCCGTGGGGCGTTACAAACATATTAAATTTTAACCATTTCTTTCCTTATGTTTATCTCCCAGAGAAGTACAATTCTTTTGTGGTTCCACATGTACATGCTATTTAGACCAAAAACAAACAAATGAGTTGAATCAATAATGAGTAATGCGAAGTATTGACTGAAACAACGCATGTTTTTGAGAAGTAATATCTTAGTAAGAAATCTAGCAAGATTGTGTTTTAAAATGAAATATTTTTTTTTCTTTCATAAATAAGAACAGAAAAGTGTCAATATTTGTTAAATTGTTCCAAGACAATTCATCCTGAGACTAAATGTGAAAAAAAAATGTTTTGGTAAGTTCAAGATTCAATTTTAAAGACATTTTACGAATTTTTCCTCGTTGACTCGCAATACTGAATTTCCGTTCAAAATGTATTCAGTCCTAATCACTCCTTTTCATCCCTACTCGTATTCAGGTATTGAAAAAAAAAAGTGTGTCTTTCGAAAAAAAATGGTTACTATTTTTTCCTGGAATAAATTGGTAGTAAAGCTATGGGTTCTGAATTTGCATATTACTGTTATGAAAAACACTCAATATAAAAAACCGAAACCATTTGAAAGGGTTTCCATGAAAAAAGTGCTTGCATTGTTTTAAAAATAAGAATTTAAATGCAATAAAAATATTTATATTGAAACTGAAAAGAGAATAACGCATTTATTTTCCTCTGAAATATTGTAGGAAGTTTATAAGCGATTGTTTACTTCCAAAGCAGCTGGCTCAGGCCTCAAAATCTGGAAAAATACTCTTAGAAATTATCATAGTTTTTTAAAAGAAATATTTTAAATGGACAATATTGGGTTTAATTTGGAAAAATAGGATTTTCAGTTTCTTTTATGACACAAGATTTTTAAACAAATATAATATCAATCAACTAATAATGATAGGTCGGATTATTCGTGATAGGTAATATAAAGTTTGAAATACCTCTTAAATATAATTCGGAATGTATGTGTCTTCATATTTCATTATTATTATTATTATTGAATACTTGAAAATTCTGTTATAATTTTGGTACAAAGAATGTTTCCTCTCCATTCCCCCCAAGTTTGGCATTATTATTTACTTTTTACACATGACGTATTATTATGTTGTTGTTGCTACTAATGCCGCTTGGGAAACCCAATTTACATTTTGAGTAGCAATTTAAGTAGAAGGACGAATCTCCTGTAAAGTGAAGCCTCATAAGGGCAAGAGTTTAACTCTTAGTCATAAACAACACATGGCTGCGCAATCTTTCACTTCCTCTACAATTTAGTCATTGTGTTGAATATCAGAAAATGTCTCCAAGAGCCCTGCACCCATGGTACTTGCTAACATCTGACCATATGACTTTCGGATTCCCAGAATAAATAAGGCACACACCACATTTATTGGTTGAGAATTCGGCGACAGCGGTAATGGAGCTCGGAAACCCCTATATTGAGTTTAATGCCCTATCCACTAGGAGACCTCTTTAGCACATGGAAATGCGTGCGTTTCATTTTAGACATTTCAATAACTGTTTTGCAGTCAACAATTCTGTAACTAAAAACCAGACTGACGTAACTGAAAAAATTGCGATTTTCCGTTCATTAGTGCTTTGTGTGTAGAATCCTATTCTGCATCGAGCCATGTGAACGTATTTTTTTAAAAACCTTTATAAATTTTTTACCTGGGTTAAAAGAGCGCGCGTTCCATCCTTTGCATGGGCCAAAAAAAAAAGTTGTTCCTCTCCCCTGTAAAATCACCATAATGTGACTTACGTCCTTTTGGCTCTAAGGTACACAGTTTGCAAATGAAGGACTTGTCTACCATAATGTATAATTTATTTTACTCGACAGCTAGCGCTTTTCTGCCTTCGAAACCAACTTACGAACTTTTTCAAGCAATTATCGTTCTTTTTTTTTAAAAGTTTAGTAAGAAGGTATGTGAACAAATGCCTAACTAATCCAAAATAAAACTCGTAAAACATAAATATCATCTATTTAAAATATATATATATATATATATATATATAAGACAAGCTCCTTCGTTATGACACCCACATTGGGCTCTCACAGTCTTACATATGAAATTATATACATTAATCATACAATGAAACGGTGTCATTTTTCTTTCTTTCGAAGTAGTTAAAAACTTAGACCTCAAAGCACTCAATTAATATATTTCATCTTAAAGGACGTTTTCTAAAGGCGTTTGCATGTCTGTAAAATTGGTTTTTGTTCTGCAACACTTAGCTTGCAGAGAAACTAAACAACAGTGTTTTTTAATGCTCTTCTAACTTAGCCATTTTAACTGCAATTTTATTACTTGGGTAAAAACTCCACTGGAGCAAAACTTACGCCTCCTTTACAGCACATATTTTTTAACAATAATTTCTTCAAGATAAACGTAAGGAATGACTGATTGCTTAAAAATGTTCAACAGCTCAAATCATTGACTTGAAACCACGTTTCGCGTAGCTTTAAACTATACTAAAAGATTTCGGAATATTAAAGTCATGGAAATTAAAAGTATTTAATTCATCAATTCAAGTCGATGAAACTAAAATCTATGTTTCTACATTCCCATATTCAATATATCAGTTTATTTTCAAGTGAAAAATATAAAATAAAGCTGATGAATGCGTTTTTAAGTTTACGTTTCAGTTTCAACAAAAGTATTAAACTTTTTATTTAAATTACCAGATTACCATTTCATTTAAATATCCCTTTAACATTTTTCCCTCGCTAATAAGTTTCTAAAAGTTATATTTACGGATAAACTTCCGTCTTTTTTTTCAGATTATTTATTTTACAAAATATCAGTTAGTAATCTGAAATAAATATAAGAATAAGAATTGTTGGTCGCTGGTAAGTGGACTGTATAACTTATTTTGAGAAATAGCTAAGGCTGACATAATTGTAGTTTTGCTTGGTTTTATTGAAGAACCATTATATTGTATACATCATGGCACCGCAGTCTTACAGTTTCCCCTCTCGTCCCAGAGACCGCAGTATAAAATTGCAATCCCAGAGGCGTTGCCACAGGAAAAGTATAAATATATAAATTTGCATATGCACAGTAAAATACATACTCCCGGCGTTGAAACTGATAGATTTCAAAAATATTTACCAATAAAATTATCAGTAAAATACCATAAAATGCACAGAAGTGAATTGAACAGATATAAAACTCAATTACAATCGAAACATTCAAACATGAAAATATGTATACACAAATACATATTATAAAATAAAATGTTTGTGTGTGTGTGTGTGGCGCGCTTCCCGGGAAAACGGTAAGACCTAGAAAGATGAAATTTGGTATACATGTGCTGTTTTTGCTGAAGATGTGCACCTCGGGCTTCGATTTTTTATATTTTAATTAGAAAAAAAGTTATTTAATGTTTTATGTGTTTTTTGCACTTTTTACCTCACAGACCCCGAACCAATCGCACCACACAAATATTTTTTGTACTATAGTGTAGGAAATTTAATTTCTAATATGATGAATGAAAATTTTTTGAAGATAGAGCAATTTTTGTATTTTTTATGAATTTTTGAAAAAACCTTTAATTTGTATTTTTTTCTGGGTTTTATTTTTTCTAATATCATCCTGCGAGAAGTATCAAAGCCTCATTTCTAAAATTTAAGTTGGTAATAGTAAAAACATTTCGTCTTCTTCAGAAGAAAAAAAATCTTAAAAATACGCAATAGTTGTTTTTTTTACAATTTTTTTTAATGCTGAACACATCATGTCTTTCCACGCATCGGTCGAAAAAGCGTTCTTCAATCCTTTTTGCCTCTGACGTCACTACTTGGATTTCGATTCGATATTTACGCTGGAATCTTAATCGCAAACAATGTTAATCTTTTTTTCTTTTTTTTTTTCACTATATAGCTTACTTCTACATTTTATGACGTGATGACCACGTGCTTTTCCGGCAGCGCTTGCTTTTTTTCTTTCCTTTTTTGTGTTATTTAGGGACTGTATTTATTTCTTTTTCCATCCCCCTCCCAAGCTGGGGGTTTTGCTATATCTATATTACCTTACAGTAATGCACAGTTGTGCACATTTAATTCAATAAAAACAGCGAGATTTTTTTTTTTTTTCTTTGTCAAACACTACTTTTGCACACTACGGGGAATTTTGGAGATAACTTTTTTTGCTCTGCTTAGATGAAAAAAAGCGGTTTTTTTAGTGATCTTTGTTTTTATTAGGAAATTGGCGGGGACGTAATAGAGATGGATAAGATAATTTAAAGACAGATCGTAAAATTATATAGCCGCCGAAGACGGCAATCGTGGCGCAAAAATGTGAATGGCACAAAACAAGGTAGAAATGGATTGATTAATACTGCTGCCAAATTTATTTGAACAGCAGCCGAAGGTGGCAAACTTGAAGTAAAAAGGTAAATGACAAGTTAGCCAAACAGCCGCTGTAGGTGGCTGCTTGCATAGAAAGGCAAATGGCGTAAGAAGGCGAACCAGCTGGTCGCCGCAGGCGGCTAGTACACAATAAAGCAAATATACCTTACACTGAACTCTTTCGATTTGATTTCTGATTATTAAAAGTTCTTCGTAAGTAAAATTCAATTTGCCCATTGCGCATTTTAAATGAAATTTAATTGATTTGACACCATATTGAGATTTAGATGGAGAAAAATTGCATTTGATTATTTCAAAGCAAATAAATTTTGATGAAGTCTCATCTGGTTGGCTTACTAAATTGTGCAAACGATAGAGTTCGTTGTGAGCACCGATATAGGGTTTTGCGTTATCGCGAAATAAACCAGCACATTTTCCTAGACAAGGCATAAATCTTTTTAGCAAAGCAATAAACGAATCAGATGCTAAAGCCGACACAATTTCAAAATGAAAAGTGTGGGATGATAAACATACAAATTTTGTAAATACCTTTTGCAATGCATCTTTAAATTGATATTGAATTTTAATATAGAATAGACCTGCGAAGTCAGTGCCAGTATTTAAAAAGGGAAAGGTTTGTTTGCAGCGTTCGGGTGGGAGGTCTCCCATTTTATGTTCTAAAATTCGTGGTTTGTATTTTGCACAAATCACACATTCATGTACAATTTTCCGAGAGAGATCTCTCCCCTGAATTATCCAAAATTTTAATGTAAATGCATGCAATCGTGCTTGCACACCTAGATGGGAAATTCTAACGTGTAAATCTGATAAAATAAGTCTTGATAAATTATGATGTTTAGGCATTGCTATTGGATGCTTCGCATCAAAGGATAATTCGGAATTTGATAAACGACCTCCAAGTCTTATGATATTTAAATCTTTATCATGAAAAGGTAACAATTTTAATTTACCTGAGATTTTAACCGGGTTTCCCGATTTTAGCTGCTGAAAATCATTACTAAGACATTCATACTGGACAAACGATAAAAGTTTCAATTCACTGGCAGTGACCTCATCTGCAGTAAAAGGTTCAACCTTCTTCATTTCATTCTTGCAGTTATAAATGAACCTAAGAATATAACTAAATACATTAATTAATTTTCGATTATTATTACTCAAATTCAGGAAATTTACCAAAAGCACATTTTTTTGTAACAATTAAAACAGTTTCAAGAGTATCTTTCAGTTTACTGAAATATAACGATTGATTGAGATCATTCAGTTCAAAATAATGTTCACTTAATAGAGGTATAAAAATCTCTGGTTCTTCCCACCTCTGCTGATTTGACAAGAGAACACTTGCTTCTTGTCCACGGGAAATAATATCCGCTATATTATCTTTGGAAGAGGTATGTTGATACTGGTAATTTCGATCCATAGGTTGACTTACCTTCATTCTATTGGATACAAACGGCTTCAACTTCTCGGGAGGGGTTTTAATCCAGGTGAGAACAATGGTCGAGCCACTATACAAATAAATATGGTCCATTGGCAACTGCAACACAGGTACAATCTTGGATGTAAGTCGCGCTAATAGAAGGAACGCTGACGACTCCAAACGAGAAATTGTTGAGGTCTCTAGAGGAGCTACAGCTAATTTACTGCACAAGAGACTCGTATTTGCGCATCCAAACGCATCTATCGAATTCAAGTAGACGACTGTTCCAAAGGCTTGTTTTGAAGCAACAGCGAATCCGCGTAGCTGAATAGTAATTGCGTCAGAAAGATGACTGTATCTTGGAATTTGCAATTGATTTACAAATAAAGGTCGTTTTAAAAAATTCCACCACTCCTTAGGGGGATAAGGATCCGACCAGTTGTGTAACAACACCCAAAGTCTCTGAAGGAACATTTTTTCTTTCGAAGTGAATGGTTGTATTGGACAATGGGGCTTGAAAATTCTAGAAATCGTAAAAAGAACTTCACATTTCATGTAATTTTCCTTGAGATTCACTGTCACTTTAAATTTAAAATAATCCGAATTTGAACGCACCATTTTGAATTTCTTGCCAGTCATTTCTTGAGGTGTAAACGAATGTTCAAATTTTGTGTGTAGTAAGTCGGGATAGTTAGACATCGATTTATGGAGTTCCATTTCTTCTTTATGCAAAACTTGAATGAGATCAGACTGTTGGAACTTTGCCTGATCCAAATTTTCCGAACCTGACAGAACGTCATTGACACAAAAGTCCCCGCGTGCGACTTCACATGCATCGGGAAAATCTTGATGTCCTTCATCTATCAAAGTCCTTCGAGTACGAGTGGCAAGAAATGGCGAATGTCTCTCTGCGACATCTCTGGAGCTTCTCAAATTGCTTAATGACCTACTCTTTTCCTCTATTGGAAGTTTTACTATATCTCTGCCAGAATCATCGCGTTTAGCCGTTTTACTGAAATATTCCTCGCTATACAACTCTTTAATAGAAACATTCTGATTTACCCCACTATTTTCAGGTTTCTGACCTTGAAGCACACTGACGAGTGACGCTTCTTGTTTGTACGAAAATTCTTTTATCGCGGAAAACGAATTGTTAACATTTACATTTGAAGGTACTGAATTACTGCCATTTTTGTCTTTTTCATAATGTAGCAATGTATTATGCCTTTTAAAGCATACAGAGCATTTGAATGTTGAACGACAATCAGACTTGTGTTGCCTTAAGCAATTTCTACACAATTTGTGATTTTTTACAAATTCTAAGCGCTGAGAAATATTTAAATTGTTGAACTGGTTACACTTAAATAAAGAATGTTGTTCATTACACATAATACAAAGCTTAATGTTTTTATCGGCATTAATAAATAAATTTCTGGGTTTTGACATAGGATTTTGAAACCCTTTTACATTTTTGTTAGAAATACTCGTGTTTAATTGATCAAGCACATTAGATCTGTTATCTATAAATTGTAATAATTCATGTAATAACAGAATTTCTTTAGTAGCTACAGATAATTCGTATGCCTTTCTAGTATCTTTGTCTAGCTTTTGAAGAACAATGTTCGTTATTATCGCATTTGACGAATCATTACATTCTAAACTAAGCGCTTTTAAGCCTCTTAAATTCTTTTTAACTTTATCAGATAAATTTCTCAATAATTTTCAGTTTTCGAAATTTATTTTTTCTAATCCCAATATTTCCTGAATATGGAGATCCACTATTGCACGTTTATTTTCATACCTAGCCTCTAATGCACTAAACAAGGATTTAAACGTGTCCTCACTAGTTTCTAACATTTTTGCTTCACCTTGTAAGGCAGCTTTTAAATAGAATAATTTTTGAGTTTCTGAAATGTTTTCATTAGCAGAAATCATGGATTGAAACTGACCCTTAAAGTTAGCAAATTCTTCAATTCTACCGCTAAATTTAGGTAACGGGATAGTAGGCAATTTAGCAGGCAAATCAAACTTTAATGAATTGTTAGCGCTAAAGTCTTCAGTTTTAGACTTATCCGTTTTATCAGTAAACCCAGTAAGGAAATATTTAATGTTTACCTCCAGAGTGTCGCAGATCGAATTCAATTCCATGAAGATTTCATCACACTCGAATTCTTCTTTTTCATCCAACTTTAACTCACCGTATAAATCGAAGAGCCTTTTCAATTCTTGTTTTAATTCCGAGATATCACGTAATTTACTTTCGCATTCAACTTTAGTCTTCTCACACAATTCTTTATCTTTTTCATCGAATTTAGTTATAATCGTGAGCTTTGCTTTTACGCGTCCCCTTAATCGGTTCAACTCAGCATTATTATATGTTTTAGCCATTTTATTATCCGGCTCGACGGACCATATGTTGGTCGCTGGTAAGTGGACTGTATAACTTATTTTGAGAAATAGCTGAGGCTGACACAATTGTAGTTTTGCTTGGTTTTATTGAAGAACCATTATATTGTATACATCATGCCGCCGCAGTCTTACAGTTTCCCCTCTCGTCCCAGAGACCGCAGTATAAAACTGTAATCCCAGAGGCGTTGCCACAGGAAAAGTATAAATATATAAATTTGCATATGCACAGTAAAATACAAGAATGATATAAATATGAAATACATATAAGAAAAAAAGGTAAAATGGTAACAATAACGCTCAAATTACCACGCAGTTTTTCCTTTTAATCGGTTTGATTCCATACAAAAGCTTCGTTAAAAATTTGAAAACCGGAGATTTTTTTTTTCTTAAAAAAAAATTAATTACAAAAATAAATTCAACTTTGCTAGAAATTAATTAACGTTAGTTATGCTAGTTATGTGTCAGTTTGAGCACTAGTATAAAAAATACTTTATAGCAGTAGTATAAATATACTTATTTTAAATTAATAAAACAGCTTTAAACACAATCGTTGATTAAAAGCATCTTTAATTCCCCATATTTACATGTTTGACATGCTAATAGCAAAATATAAACTCGTAAACTGGATAAAAATAATTTCTTTGCGGAGTTTCGCTATTTTTGCTGAGCAACTCTGCAAAATGCGGAGCTGTTGGCAACCCTGGTATACATATATAGTTTTTTTAAATTTCATTGAAAAAATTAAATTACTAGTATTTAAAATTTGTACTAACTAATAGTTTGTACCGTCAGGTGTTCTTTCTTTCTTTCTTTTTTTTTTGTAATTTTTAGGTAAAGAACAATTTTTTAATACAACACTATGGCATATTTTCCTTCAGGTTTAGAAAATTTGTAGATAAGTGGTGTAATAAATGTTTTGATAATCGATAGCAGTTATTCTCTCTTCTTCACGTGTTCTCCATCAAAAAAGAGTTTTTTTTTTTGCAATTTTCGATTTGAGACGCTAACAAAACGTCACATAGCCCAAATTTTGAATGTGCCATGCTCTATACACGGAAAATTTTTGTAAGTTCCAAAGAAATTTTCTTTTAAATAGTATTACCTTTAATGTATGTGTATAAATGTAAGCATTTTCCTTTCATTTATTTTCCCAGATTTATTTCTTAAACAAATATCATGTCATTTTGTACATTTTCTCATGTTAATGCTTTAAAGTGCCCCCCCCCCCCTTTATTTAAGTAATCTATTGTAACAAAAATCAATAGAGTATAGGAGTGAAATAAAATTGTTATTAATAAATACGTTTGGTAAAACCTTCCTCGAAACAAAATTCTGGTTACTACCCTGCTACGTGACAAAGAACTTTCAAATTTGAAACATGCACCACTTTTGTATTAGATGTAAACAAATAGTTACCATTATTAAAATCCAACCCTCATATTAAAAGTTAACCTTTATACAAGTTAGTAGTATTACTAAATTGCCTCTAATTTGTGTGTGCAATTACAAACAATGTTCCCTTTCCAACAGAAAAACTTATTATTTAACATTGTTATTCAAAAATGGATTAAAATCACAATTCAAAACACTTTGTAGTCTTAACTTTAGTGTCTTCTTTGAAATTGTAAAATCTCGTTTAAGAAATTAGCATTTCCCAAACACATAATTTGCATTTCTATCTCAGTAACTGACATCAGAAGCTGCAGAATATCTGGAATTAACTGTATCTCTCAAAGTTAAGTTTAACTTTGAAGTATTTAATGCAACGTTTGAATCAATAAAGATGCGCTCCTTTGAAATGCAATAAAAATTCATACATTTTATATAGCTTGGGAATTAGTAACAACCGTTGCAGGAAGCCAACATTTCAACATTACTAGCGATATTTTAATTGCATGTTTAAAGACTCAGCAAATGCGGCACAATTTTAAGATGAGTTATAAACTTTGAAACAACTAATTTATATTCGGTTTCCCAACTTTAATAATACAGTAACTAATTAAACAGCTTGAAAAGTACTTTCATTTTAAAGAGATAGAGTTACAGCTCATCATTTCTGAAGAACGATTTAAACATAATTCTAACTTGCTGACTAAAAGGTGACTTTTTTAAAAAGTGTAATTGTAAAATCTAATCATATTTAATTCCAATGGTTACGTTGTTTTAAATCTAAAAATGATCCATAAAACTTCGAAGAAGTAGTGAAATGTGGGGCAAAGTGAAATAGCAGCGCAAAGTGAAATGGTGAAATATTTACCCTGCTTTTAGTGAACCCTATCTATGTAGGAGCATATGCAACGTACGCCACTCAAAAAATTACCTCTGAAAATCAAAATTAGTCACCCAAAAAAAAAGTTAGAAAAAAAAATTAATACAAGCAATTTTCAAAAATTGATACTCATATTGTAATATTTTGTTGTAAATCAAACATCATTTTTGTTATTATTAAGTGATAAAGTTCCTGTTATTAACATTTTAAATATTAATTGAGATCTACTGATGGGTGATTCTAAAAAAAAACCAGTCATTTTAAAATCACATTTTTTTAAAAATAAAAATGCCTAAAAAGTTTCTTAAAAATTATGCCTACTCTTTGTTAGGAACTTATTAAATGAAAAATGGAGAGAACTCACTATAACTATGCTACGCCTTTCAAAACACGGGGTTGAGTTTTCACACACTAGAAGAGTAACAAGCAGTAGTTTTCATCAAAGGTTATCAAAAATTAATTATAGTGCTAAAGAAATGACTGTAACCTAAATCAAAAAGTATATTATTGCATGATAAAACAGACTTTATGTAAAACCTCCCTTTACGGACACTCCCTAAAAACGAACATTTCTTCGAATCCTGGTCCCTCTCTCTTTATATAGGTTTTTTCATTATTTTCACTTTGAATATCTTACAATCCGAATTACGAACAGTTATTTTAACAAAAATAATCAATTGCTTTGCTAAAATTTTAAACCAGCAAATTAATAACAATTTTCGCATTAAATTCTAATGTTTGTTATTTCGAATTCTCTAATTTTGAAAAGTATTTACATAAAACTGAATTATCTAAGTGAGAAACTAAAAGAAACTTCATTTACCTATTCGAGCAACAGTAAAATAAAAAAAAAATGAATAAGCATCAAAACTCTTTTTGAAAGATTCGTCTGAACAAGAAAAAACGAAAAAAAAAAAAAAAAACTAAATATATAGAATTTTTCTACTGCTACATTTTTTATTTATCGTTTACCAAATTATTATAATTATTTTAAATCATAATCATATTTTCTAACTAATGATTTCGAAATAAATTCTATTGTACTAAATGTATTACTAGTGCGTGATAAATAATGCTAGGAAAGTTTACTTTTTTTGCGCCAGGAATATGAAATTTTGTGCTAGGAGAATGACATTTTTTTGCGCCAAGAATATGACATTTTCCTTGTAATTTGCTTGTTACGTAAGCCCAGGATTATAAATAAGGTAAATAAAGTATTTTTTCTGTTCTAACCTCTTAATTCAACTACGCACTATGAGTAAAATTATTTTTTTCTCTTATTTAAAGCAAAAATGTTGTCCAGGAGAATGACAGCAAAAATGTTACTTACCCATTTTTGAATTTTAAAATTTTAGTAAGAGTAGCAGGAAAATCATATTAACAAAATACTCAAGAAATCCAACAAAATGGCGGGTTTGTTTTTTTTTTTTTGCAATAAAAAATGAAATTTTTAGTTTTTAGTCATGATAGATATTACACAGCATGAGGACATACATTAGGAGAACGCAGGAGGTTTATCTTTTATTTTTCGTTAACATAATATTTAAAAAAAAAAGTTTTTGCTTAGGTGGGGCGACTTACGGGCTCCGACTAACTCTCTTTTGTCCATAAAATATCTATTCACTTAGTTTTACAATCGCTTTTAAGAAGATTAAGAAAAGAAATTTAAATATTTTTCCCTTAATTAAGTAAACGTTTGCGGAACCCCTTGTCAAAGCTCAAGGAACCCTAGGTTTCGTAACCAGGTTGAAAACATCTGATCCACAAAATAGTTTTCAATTTATGTGTATTTCTGAATGATATTACGAAATGTTTTCCATGCTTTCAACTTTTTTGCAGCTACGGTCTCTCATAGACGGCCAGCAGTTGCAGTGCTTCTTTCTACCGTCGCTCTGGGACGGCAAAAGCCAAATGCAAGAAACGATACCGACCACCAGCAACGAAAAATATGGCAGCAGCGAAGAGGTAAATTACTCACCACGTATGATTTTACTCCCTCCTTCTTACATTTTTAAATTCATGTTTATGATGTAATATAGTAATTCCCCCCCCCCAAAAAAAAAAACTATACTGGGATTTCAAAATTTCAATGTAGTACATTAATGAAATAGAACTAAATGCATATTAAATACGAAAACTGTTCTATGTTTTTAAAATCTTCAACGGACGTTTTAATTCCTTCAAGCTACAATATTTTAACACTAATTGCATAACTAGTTCAAATCATTGACTAATTAGTTAGCAGTTAGAGTTAATTGCAGCGGTCATTTTTTTCGTACTTATTTATGTGAGTCCTTCCTTGAAGATAATAATATTTTTTTAATCTCTAAACAGCACTTTTAATATATTTTATTAAATTATTTATTCACGTATTGAGTATTTGTTCTTTAGACTTAAATCTTATTAATTTCGTGATTTTTTTCAAAAATATAATAGACTTATTTGCATTTAAAGGGTTATGCTTCAAAAAGTGTAACATTGCTGTCACATGCATTTTATGGTACAAACTCATAAGAATAATAGATTAAAAAATATTTTTCAGTTTCTTAAAAAATATATTCATTTACCTTTACCAACATATTTTTATAATATTTTTTTTTGATATCTTTTTAGTTCACAGAATATGAATTGTCACCTCCATTAAGTGTCACACACGTGACAGGTAATGTTGCTTAATAACTTGCTTAATTAAAAGTATAAGTTTTAACTAAAACAACATAAAATAGATGCGTGATTCATTAATCATAAGTTCATAAGATAACAACTGGTAGATATTTTATCTCTATTGTGAGGGTGCAAAACAGCACTTAAACAATGCAATAACTTACTTACGCAATTCTTGCATTGTAATGAAAAATTTCTACTTGTTAAAAATTTAGGATTGATAGTAATTTTATCTTCCACCAATCAGAAAGGAGAACAATTCCTTCTTTTGTGTTCTTATTATATAAGGCAGAAAAGTAAACTAAAATAAAATTTAAATGAAAACAGCGAAGAAAGATAGGAAATGTAGAGGGAGACATTTTCAAGTCGAGACAACTTTCGCAATAAAAGTTATATGGCTACATCATATTTTTTCGGGATAGTATTTTAGATTGGTCAATTCTTTCACTATATTTCTGAAATGCAGTTTCAGCTGAGTCATTTCTTTTTGGCTCAAAGCCTAAAATTTTACTTAGATTTCTCTGAAAACTTACGCATATAACTTGTTTTATGAAAAGCAAAAACTCTAGATGTGTAGATTCAGATATGCATAATAAATAATCTGTCTACACTTCATCATTAATTTAAGCGCATTATTATTTATTTGGTAAAAGGTACATATTTAATTTTCAAGACACACTTAAGGTCAGTGCTTTACGAATGGTTAGCATGAATGTTTTTCAAATTCTATTTACACCCAGCATTACCCGAATATCTTTAAAATAGTAATTCAAGAAATGAAGAATATTTAAAAAATAATAAATCGTGATTTATTGCAAAGGTGTTTTAAGTTACTTAATTCATACCTTTTTTTCCTACAAAGATTTTAAACAACAGTTATGTAATCTAGTTAACTTACTTCCACTGTAGTGCAGGCAACAATAGTGCTTGACGCATTCTTTTAACTTTATTTTGCTCAGAATGTGAGGGTTGTGAAAACATGAAGCCTTCAAAACACACTATGACTGACTTTTTGATCTCACAAGGACTTTAGATAATAAATGGGAAAATAACTTTTGGTAAAGTGTTTTAAAGAGTTTCACATTTGATGTAAGGCCCTCTTATTGATTTTGAACTTTCTGAACACCAGATACTTTCATATTAAATATCAAAGTGGGTTAGGTGTTTATTGAACATATTAGGGTATCTCTTAGGCTTATTGGTCCTAGTCTATTTTGCTTCTTTTGTCTAGTATGAAGACATTGGTAATTACTTGCATTGCTGAGTTATTTGCTGATGTTTTTGCAATTTGAAAAAATATTTTTTAAAAAATGGGCACATTTAAACTGGTAAATTTGATACATGAAAACTGGTTGCTCTGCAAAGAATTTTAGGAAAACATTAAATTATAACACTTCTAAGTTATTTACCTGTATCTTTAATACGAATAGACACACGCTTATTGTGTTGTCATAGACCTTTTTGAAAGAATTATTGCTCAAAACCACTAAAAGTGAGAATAAATTGTGCCTTAAATTAGATATTGAGATTAATTGTGGGAAGCATTTAGTGGCCTTGCTGTAAGAGGTAGGAAGATACTCCAAACATGGAAATTCATTTCTAGAAATGAGCGTATCCATGTCAGATAAATCAAAAAGGGTATTTTTTGACCTCACCACTTTCGATTTGCATAAAATTTTGTATAAAGGACATATATGCCAAGAAAAGCAATCTTGCCTATTTCAGATTTCTATTAATAAAATTGTTCAAAATATAGGTCTGTAAAAATCTCAAAAATGTGCGAAAAAAGGAAAAATGTGCTTGTTTAAACAATTGTAACTTCTTTCCTAGTTATAGTAGAATAAAAATTCGAAATTCTTTAGTCCAAAAGCCCAGGGCTGCCAGACCTTACTTATTTTCTGAGGAACAAAATGTGTAGGACAGAATACAGTTAGCATGTACTTTGAACATACGCATGTCTGCTAACTTTTACCTAGGGTCAATTCGTAGGAACTGGGTACTGAATGTACGCAAAAACAGTGATAACCTAACTTATTTTCTTAGTCCCAATTTTTATATTATGATACTCAGCTATTCCAAAACATTTTGTAAGCTCCCAGACCAATCGTATGGGCCAAACATCCCACCAGACAGAGTTAAAACGTCGCTGTGAGTACGAGCGTGACATTATTATTCTGGCGCTTAAGCACTGAAAAATATCGTCTGCTTTCAAAGAGCTATATTGTTAAAGCAGAAAACCTATTAAAATAACATGAAATAGGATTTCAGTGAAACCTCGATTTTACGTACCTCGAATCTACGTTTTCCTCACATTTCACGTTTTTTTCATCAGGTCCCGGTTATCAGTTCCACAAGTTATGCCTGCTAGCTTAGACATAGAGTCAATTTTCAGGTACTGGGTACTGAATGTACGCAAAAACAATGTCAACTTTACTTATTTTCTGAGTGCTGATTTTTTCGTATGTTTTACAGAACATTTTAAAGCCAAACTGCCAGACACGTCCCGAGGGCACTAATGGCTGCCAGTGGCACAACCTTACTTATTTTCTAAGTCTCAGTTTTTATATTATGATCCTCAGGGAACTATTTCAAAACATTTTGTAAGCCTCCAGACCAATCGTATGGACCAAACATCACGCCAGAGTTAAAACGTCGCTGTGAGTACGAGCGTGACGGTATTATTCTGAAGCTTAAGCACTGAAAAATGTCGTCTGCTTTCAAAGAGCTATATTGTTAAAGCAGAAAACCTATTAAAAATAACATGAAATAGGATTTCAGGGAATCCCCAATTTTACTTCCCCCGAATCTACGGTTTCCCCATAATTCACCTTTTTCCATCAGGTCCCAGTTATTAGGTTCCCAAGTTATGCCTGCTAACTTAGACCGAGGGCCAATTTTCAGGTACTGGGTACTGAATGTACGTAAAAACAGTGATAACTTTGCTTATTTTCTGAGTGCTGATTTTTTAGTATGTTTTGCCGTATATTGTTAGGCCAAACTGCCAGACTCACATTTATTATTGAAGAGTTAGTTCCATTAGACAACTACAACTCAGCTTATTGAGGCTGTATTATTAAGACACCTAACTTACCACGTTTGTGCTCGTACTCACAGCGACGTTTTAATTGTGTCTGGCGGGATGTTTGGCCCATACGATTGATCTGGCTGCTTTCAAAATGCATTGAAATAGTTTCCTGAGTATCATAACATAAAAATTGAGACTTAGAAAATGAGTAAGGTTGAGTCACTGGCAGCCATTAGTGCCCACGGGACGCGTCTTTGCAGTCGAATTACAACAAAAAATATTACAATATGAGTGTCATTTTTTTTAAATGTCTGTATTTCCAAATGCTTTAATCTTTGCCGGTATTTTTTTCATGACTGGAATAGACTACATTTGAGGTGTTGAGAAGCAAAGGGATGTAAGTGGATATTTAAAATTTTTGAGTAAAACGCATTTAAAGATAACATCTTTGGTAGGCTTTCATTGCATTTTTTTCTAAATCATGCTGTACAACAGCACCCACCAGGGCTACTAGTTCTATATCTTGCCCCAAGACAAAGGAGAGGTTCCCCTATACTTGTACTGGTTATCACCAAATTTTTAATTTTGTTACTTACATCCGTTTGCTTCTTACTACTTCATATGGTGCTATATAGTGAAAATAATACCAGATAGGTGTAGCTAAAAGCAGAGTAAATATTTCACTATTTCACTTTGCCCCGTGTTCCCCTATTTCAAGCATACTATACGATTGAGTTTCAGAAGAAAGGCTGAAAATGGTTGCGGTTAAAAAGAATCAATTTATTAATTCAACTTTCAAATTTTCAACAAAGTATGCACGAGAAAAGCTCTTGTTTTTAAATTAAGTAATTTCTTTTGATTAAATTATTGATTATTTTAATGTTTCATTCACTCTGAAAGAGAAAGAAGGAATTTTACGTGCGTAGAGATAAAGTAACATAAATATTTCTTTGTGAAACTTTTACGCAATCGCTTTAATAAAATTTCTTGCTGCGGATTGCTTATCCTCGACTTTATTGAATCGATAAAACGGACTACGTTTTATGTGTTTGCATGAATGAGAAAAGGCAAACATTTTACGGTCAAGGCTTATTGAAGTCAGAATGGTAACTTTTAAACAGGAAAGAAAAGAAAATCTTACCTGAGAAATACAGTAAATAACATTTTAAACTCCAGAAAAACTTTGGCCATAAAACTGATATCGGCCGATCATATTTTTCAGGATCTAACTTGGCAAAATCTTCTTTTCGATCATAATGTGAAAGGTAATTCAACTATTCTGATGGAGTTTTTTCTTCCTCATCACTTTGTGTAGTCATTTAGTACGAAGAAATTTAAAAGTGTCAAAATTGTCTCCCACTTGTTTGCTTTTGAATTCACATGAACCGATGAAACTACACATTTTTTAAACTATATTTTACTATTCGCCCTCCAGAATTGTTTCTAAAGAAAGGGACTCCATGATATTTAATACATTAGTAAAAAATATCAATGGAGTCTATTTGGTATCAGAGATAGACATTTAATGTAGAAAAACCAAAGTGGGCGATACGACTCTTTGGGGGAAACAGAAAATTTAAGGAAAGTGATGGTCTGTGTTGGGTAATAGAATTTTTCAAAAACTGTCAGACCCAATTAGAGGAACTAATTGAAAAACTTTCTCGAAACAAAGGAAATTACAGAACTACTTTATTGAACTATTTACTTTTACACTACAATAATGTTAAAAAAGTAGTACATTTAGTAGGCAATATGTGGCATTTCCTACACATTAAGAAGAGACCGAGGGGACATGATTCAGCTATTTAAATTTATTAAAACGAAAGATGTTACGGGGCTAAAGTTTAGCACTGAAAACAGGACAAGGGGTCATTGTTTTAAGCTATTTAAATCTCAGGCTAACATGGATATTAGGAAAAATTATTATTTTAGCAGGGTAGTGGAACCTTGGAACAGCTTACCGGAAGAGGTGGTAATGAGCAAAGGAGTAGACAGTTTTAAGAGGGCAATTGATCTTCACTGGGGATTGTAAATTGACTAGGACCAGTCTAGCTGGGCCCAGAGCCTGTTGCTGGTCGTCACTTTTATATTTATATATTTATATATTAAAGTATACAATGATAATTGTCTAGAAGTAGATTAAAGTGGTGTGATAAGGTTTGTTATGAGTAAAACTAGTCCTATGGGAAGATATAAGGCAGACCGGGGCACGTTTACGCAATCCCCTTTTTTCAAAACGAATTATAACTGGAGAGCCAACAGTCATATCAGATTAATGCTACTCTAGCTTCTAGCAAATATTCTCTAAAGTTTTTGAGCATTAGTCGAGCTTCGGTCCAGCATGCAGAAAGAATAATCTGTGGTTTACAAAGTTAAGTAAATTCTGTGATGAACGTTTTGGTGGCTTACTGTGCACAAAAAATACTTAGTGTAGAAAAAACAAATATATAATGAATTGGCAGAATTTCATTTTTTTGAGAATTGAATTTGTATGAACTAAAATGTCGTTAAATTTTTTGCACGTTAAAAATAAATCCAAACTTGGTGACGGGGCAAGTTTACGCGTTAAACGTCGGAGCACCTTTACGCACGTTCTTACGGTGTCTTACTTCTAAACGTGCCCTGAACTTTTTTCGCTTCGAACTGCCTCAAACCATTTTAGTATTTTCAGGCTATTTAGTTTCGAAAATCACCATTTTTATTTTTAAGTTGAGTTACAAATTCGCATAACTTGTAAGTTACAATCATGTAGTGCCGTTTTCATGCCCACTCAGCTTTTACTTCATACACTATTCAGTCTGTAATAAATTTGCTTTATTTTAACAATGGTAAGACATTATGTCCAAAACACTAACAGAACCACCTTAGGTATCAAAATAAATATGCGTAAATGTGCCCCGTGTCTGGGGCAAGTTTACGCAACCGATTTGGACTTAAAAAAAAGGTTTAACGGTTAAAAACACAAGCTGAGCAACAACTGAATATATCGATTTTGACTCCATTAAACAGCTTCATTAAACCGCAATGTCTAAAATTTCCTAAGGTAAAACATAAAAATTAGAAAATTCATTGAAAAAAATCCACTTAAATGAGCCACGATCTACCCACGATCTACCCGTTTTGGTGGCTTACTGTGCACAAAAAATACTTAGTGTAGAAAAAACAAATATATAATAAATTGGCAGAATTTCATTTTTTTGAGAATTGAATTTGTATGAACTGAAATGTCGTTAAATTTTTTGCACGTTAAAAATAAATCCAAACTTGGTGACGGGGCAAGTTTACGCGTTAAATGTCAGACCACCTTTACGAACGTCCTTACTGTGTCTTACTTAAACGTGGCCCTGAAACTTGTTTCGCTCCAAACTCTCAAATATTTTTAGTATTTTCTTGCTATTTAGTTTTAAAAATTGCCATTTAATTTTTAATTAAGATACACATTCGTATCTTACAGCTTACAATTATATAGTGCTGTCTTCATGCCCCTTCAGCTTCAACATTATACACTGTAACAAATTTGCTTTATTTTAGCGAGGGTAAGACATTATGTTCAAAACACTAACAGAACCGCGTTGGGTGTCAAAATAAATATGCGTAAATGTGCCCCGTGTCTGGGGCAAGTTTACGCAACTGATTTGGACTTAAAAAAAAAGGTTTAACGGTTAAAAACACAAGCTGAGCAACAACTGAATATATCGATTTTGACTCCATTAAACAGCTTCATTAAACCGCAATGTCTAAAATTTCCTAAGGTAAAACATAAAAATTAGAAAATTCATTGAAAAAAATCCACTTAAATGAGCCACGATCTACCCTACATCTTATTAGGTGAAAACTATTGAAATATCGTAAAATAGAGTTTAGTAGATGAAAATAGAATAATCGTGAGCGGAACGAAAGTACCTACAGGAATTTGAAAGCTATGAGAAAAAAATTAGAAAAACACATAGGAAGAAAAAGTTTATTCTTAGTTAATATTTACTTGTTTTTGCTTTAAAACGTTGTATACTAGTAATTCAATTTTCAGCACAAAGCTATAAGTATTACTACTTGGCTCTTTTTGTTCATTAGTAGGGGAAGGTTGCCGTCAATGAACTGGTTCCATGACTAGACCGCGAAGATATTTACTGTATCAGAGTTTGTGCAGACGAGTAATCAATTTTAGTACCTTCATTTGTCTGAAAACTGTCTACTCCAGAGTCGCCAATTAGCTAAAATTACTTCATCATATTTGGTGGATAGCAAAGTAGCAAAGCAAGAGACATTAAGTTAAAAAACCATTTATTGGTTCATGTTACATTCAAAAATAAAAATATGCTCACTGAGCTTATACATTTGACCGGCCTTGCGTCAATTTGACTAACAAACCATTTAATCAATTGAGCACCTTTCCAACTCTAGAGTCCATGCTTATATACGTAGAAAAACAACTACGCCACCTAGGTAATTTAGATATTGTTGCACTTTCAGTTCGAATACTGTCAATATTGTTAATCGGTCAGAAAACATTTCTACCATTATCTTACTAATTATTGAGATTTTTATTTAGTTGTAACATGATTTGAATATTACTAATCAATTAAAAGTGAACATTAACTTAAAAGAGTGCCTTTTCGAGTACAATTTTCCATACTTCATGTTTCATCATGATTCTTCACAGCAGTAACACCAATAAGAGTATTCAAAATGACGCAGTTGCTACCATTGGATCGCTAGGTGTTTTCACGAATGGACCACCTGACAAAGTGGTTCATTCAAGGAAAATCGCAAATATTGTTGAAACTTCAGCTCAATTACCTTTGAAAATCGCTCAATTGTTTTAAAATAATTATGATGATGAAAAATAAATCTCAGTAATTCATGACTCAAAACTCTTATACTTTACTATAATTTCAAGCCAAAATATTTTATAAAATTGATAACAAAATTAAAACGCAATAATAGTTTCAGATGCTTCTGCTTCGCCTGAAAGATGCAAAAACTGGTAAAATATGGCTAGTGGAAAAATGAGAGCATGAAATGTGCTACAGTAGCTTACAGAAATGGTGGCATGGATCTTAAAGAAGCCTGGCGACAATATAGAGTCCTGAAAGCAACTTTAAACAGTCCCATGGAAGATAAAATCAGGCTTGTTGTTACCTTATTAGAAGTTTAGGAGGTAAGCCCTCCGAAATAGGTATATGATAAGTGAATCATAGTTTGAAATTAGATAAGACATTTTTGGAATAACTTCCAAAAAATTGGGGGAATTGGCATTTTAAGAGACTGAGAAAAATAACCTGTCCCACAGATTTAATTAATACAAGAAGTCTTAGTACTATATTATCTGGTAGTTTGAGACTTAAGCTTATGGTTTCAGTAATAAAATGGTCAATAAGTTCTCTTGCGTCGAACGAAAATTTTCAAAATCGATTAAAAAAATCCCAGCAGTTCAAAAGACATTGAAAAGATATTAGCTAGCAAATAATGCATAGGTTGGGAAAATATAAAGTGATGAACAAAGTGTGATGACAACAGCTGTGTGTTGTGTGAGTGTTGTTTTTTTTTTTTTTTTATGCTCCTCTAATCCGAAGGTAGAACATTTTAGAAAATAAATCTCTTTTTCTATAACTTATTTTAATTTATAGTGTTTATTGATCACCTGTTATAAACATTTGTAAGTTACGCCTTCATTTTTTAATTTGAGAATGTGGTCCATCGATGGAAACTCGATCTTCCATCAATAGCAAGGAGTAGCCATGAATGGACCACATGCTAAAATATTTATTTTAAATTTTCAGTCTTTATTGTGTGTATTTATCATGAAAGTGAATATTATTATTAAAAAAGAAATGTACTGAGAAATTGTTCCTATAATGAACGTGAATTTTGAGTTGGATTTCCTTTCTAAAAAAATCGATAACTGTTATGTGGTTCATTGACAGCAACCTTCCCCTATATGCAAGAAATCGACAATTTTTCAATATTCACACTGCATACAGTCTAGACTTTGATCAAACAATAGACTATTCTTCCGCCGAATTTTGTAAGCATAATAATTAAAACAAATTATTAAACAGTGTGAGATATTCCAGCAAAACGCTAGCAGTACTCACTGCTCATGTTACCCTAATCTGAGTGGGTACTTAATTTATCTTCAACAAAGAAAGATTATTCATTGTTTTTTGTTTTATGTTATACATTGATGAATAAAATTGTAAAGACGGATTAAATGCTTTGGAACTACAATGATATTTTTTCTCTCCTTAACTATTAAAACTAATGTGCGATTAATTTCTGAAACAGTAGTACAATTATTCAAAATAACTTTTAAAAACAATTAAATAGGAAAATACTTTAAAACATGTTTAATATATTTGTTAATTTTGAATAGAAAAGCAATATTTCATCAGAAGTGTATGCTAAAGACTCTACTGCATTTCTAAAGCGTCTTCACAATTTTCGAAAATTGTATTTAAATCGATTTTTAATGATGTGCTGATGTAGAAAGGAAAAGAATCGAGAATTTTTGCTTAAACTGCACTCGGGAGTCAATCTCGTTGAAAATTTCTTGATCATTGAAAACTTTTAGAGGGATTCTTTTAAGTTATATATATTTTCAAAAGAAATTTAGAAATATATATTTGAACTCACAGACATTTAAAAAAACAATCTAAATTAATTTCTGCGTCTAAAATTTATGATTGTATTTTAGTTATGCTACAAGATGATTTTTCTTCTGTTTGTTTCTGTTATATCGTAAGCTGTTTGTAATGTTCAAAGAAAAAAGTTGAGACACCAAAGTCGTTTTGTTTATTTCAGCACTAGAATTACGGGGGTCTTCATATACCTAGAAATACGGGGGGAGGTCATTTTGACCCCCTGATAAGAAATCTGCATAGTTCCCTCTATACTGTTATATATTGATAAAAAATTGATAAAAACAACACTGCAAATAATCAACACTTATTGAACACTTTTTTCACACGTACACTTGTCTCCTTTTTCAGAACACTTCTTTTGGAATATTTATTACAACCGTTGTAAGAACACTTTTTAAAACATTTTTTGAGCACGGAGACTTGTCCCGTTTTTAGAACACTCTTTTGGGTCAGTTTCCAAAACACTTCTCGAAACACAGTTCAGAACATATATTTAGTTCAGCTCTCTTTTTAGCGCACTTTTTGGATGGCGTTTAAGAATGGTTTTTGAACACTTACAATGATCGTTTAGGCACAGTTTCTAGGATGCGTTTTAGAACAATTACTTAGCACTTATATCCTCTCAGAATACCTACTAAACAAGTGTAAAAGTAGCTTTTAGAAATAATAAATATGCACTAAATTCGCATATTTTGAGACTGCAGGCTGATGATGGTTTAGGCTTTGTATGAATCTAATTGTTAATCAGCATAACTACTATGAAAGTTTAAAATACAAAAACATTTCCAAAATAATAGAATAGCTTACAGCAGAATTGCACACGAATAATGTGTACTAACAACGAGTTCTGGGAAAATGTAGTACACAAAATTACTTACTACAAAAACTGCATTTACATTTAAAATATTAATTTCTGTGTTTATGTTTTTAAAGCTAATCCATACTGTAAAAAGTAAACAAAAATATACAAATAAAGGCTCACATAGCTTCAGTTTGTTGCTTCATAAATTTAATTTTCAACCATTTTAATTTCTCAAGAACAAAATCACTAAGCCTTATTTGTTTGAATTCGTGCTACTTTGCTACTCAGTGATCTATTGCTTGGTTTCTTATTAATAACCTTAAACTTTAGTAGTGTTCTTTAAAAAAATGTAAATAAAGTGGAATTCTTTAATGACCCTTGCCCTCGTGAAGCAATTTTTGGGGGACACCAAATTTACTCTATTTCCGTGGGGATATCCGTAGAAATTCAATATAAAACTTGAAGGAAGATGGGTAGGAGTAGCAGTTTCAAGATTTGCCCTATCTTGGAAAATCTGTATATCCGGCATTGAAAATTATCAATTAATTATTATTAGTTTTAGTTCCTTGCATGAAGGAAGAAAACTGCTCGCGAAAAAAATGAATAAATAGAAAAAAAAATACTTATTCGTCAGTGACTGGCATACACTTTTAGTTCCGTAGCCCCTTTTTACCATTAGTAGCCACTTTTTTTCAAAACATTTTATTTTATTTTGATTGAATGATATTTTTTTGAACGAATTTTTTTGTTTTTGAACGAAAACAAAATATACTGCATTAAAACATGGGCTGTGGAAGAAAGTATTAGCGTATAAGATCTAACTGCATTTCCGTTCATTTGCCTTTTTTCTATCCCCCCCCCCCCCACTCCCGCCAAATGTGAGTAAAAACCTTTTGTATAAGCTTCCAAGTTTGTGCTTGCTAGTTTTTTAGGGGTGCGACTTGGATTTGTTCTTACATCGCAAACTAATTGCTTCAAAATAGAAATGACTTGTGAATGAAAAATCATTGGTATAAACATTGTGTGGCCGGTTCAGTTTTTAACACGTAACTGATTTTGTATTCTTTTTAGCTTCCAACGTCAGATGGCGAGTGCTTATTTTCAGGTCTAACTCAACAAAATATCAAGTTCATTATCTAATTCAGCTAAATTTAAAATACGCATGGGATTTACATTTTAAACTTACGTACATAATAACACTGAACTAAGTTTATCAAACATATCTAGTCATTAAACACAAAGTGTTTAAAATTAATTTATTTAACTTTATACATACACATTAAAAAATTACATAACAATGCTTGAAACTATCTTGCTTTCTACGACCAGGTAAAAAAATACCTAAAAAAAAAAAAAATAAGAAAAAGCTTTTTTTATTGTTTTACAAATATACACTTGATTACGAGAACACAAGTCCTAGACGTATACTTCCAATTGCAAAAATGTTCAAAATAAGATGCAGAGTTAAGACATTCAAAGTATGAAGCAAAAATAAAAATGAGTCAAAAAGTACAAAATTTACCTTTTTATACGGGCCCTAGGTCCCCTAACTAATCTTTAGAGAAATAATCTCCATTGAAAGCTATTACTAACTCCAAAAATTTGGCATTTGTGCGACCAAAACTCAAAGAGATATTCCAGTTCAAAGTTTTAAGGGACCATACAGAAAATGAGATTGGAACTCATCGCCCTTTTAGAAGAATGACAGGTCGTCAAAGTAAGAAAAACAAGGTATTTATATTTTTCTTTGCTATTCAAAAATACATGCAAATGTTATGCCTTGATACGCAAAAATACACTGCAAAACCTAGAACCATTTGAAAAACCACGCTCTATGCCCACATTTAATTTTAAACACTTGTTAACAATTATATTTTCGCACCAAAAAGTGTTATTGACGATCACTGAAGAGTGGCGTAAATCACAAAACGCTGCATTTCATATCTCGGTGAATATTGGTCATACTAATTTCAAACTTTCTGTGATGGAATTATTTTTCAATTGTGATCATTTTCCTGAATATAAGTTATGGAACCTGGGGTCCGTATAAAAAGTTAAATTTTGTATTTTTTGACTCATTTTTATTTTTATTTCAAACTTTTGATATCTTAACTCTGCATCTGATTTTGAACATTTTTGCATTTTGAAACATACATCTAGGACTGACGGTTGCAAAACTAAAGGTCTTGCAGGTTAAAACGGAACACCCTGTATAGAAGTAAAAGAGCAATATATTTTCAAGCAGAATTGAAAAATTTTGAAACAATGAATTTCGTGAACCGAATTGGAATGAATTCTTAAAGACCAGTGTAAGGAATTACACCATAATGCGGCGATGTCTTTTTTATGTTTTCACAATAGGTTCTTAAGTATGTTTTGCTCTAAACCTGGATGTGATAGGCATTTTTTTCTGTCACGTCATGATTGTTTGTAAAACGTTAAACTCAAACGTAACAAAAAATATTACTTCTACTCCAAAATATACTAAAAATGCGTTTTTATGCAATTTGCTCATTTTTTGACAAATTCTATGCATTATTTTAATTAAATAGGTAGGAAGTCGGAAGAAGAAATCAAAGGAGTGGGACTGATGGACCCCCGTTATAATTAAAGAAGATATCCGTAAAACGGACATAATTTAATTTTTATTGAACTAATGTTTATATTATATATTTTTTTAGAACCCATTTACCCTTTTCAGCCATTCTTGTTGACAAAGAGAGGTGTGAGGTAGGTAATTACAGAACTATTCATTTAATACCACTTCAAATATATTCCCCTAAATCTACTCAGTTATCTACGAATGTTTACAAATGAGGCAGTGAGAAGCAAAAGGATGTAAGTGGACATTTTCAAGTTTTGAGTAAAACACGTTTAAAGATAACATCCTAGGTAGGCTTTCATTGATTTTTTTTAAATCATGCTGAATAGCAACAACTACCAGGGCTACTAGTACCATGTCTTGCCCCAAGACAGAGGAGAGGTTCACCTACCATGTAGGGTGAACCTACCTTATTTCGTGACATACCTTACTCTGCGATACAAAACATTTATTTTACCACGGAGTTAGGTAGGTTGTGTACACTTAATTTGACATGTTCCTCATAGATGGCAGGGTGTTGTCCAAACCCAGGCAAAGCTTTGGAGGTCTCCGGCAACTGGTTTATTGTGTAGCCATTTTGTCAGTTAGAAGAGAACAGTGTGCACGTGGTGTGACTCCTTGCAATAATTAATGTAAGTTTTTATATGTAATCTCATAAGAAAATTAATATTTCTTACACTAATATTTAAATTAATACTATAATGAATGTGGTATTTATATTAGTTTCTTTTTTTTGTGTGTAATAATCGTAACGGAGGCTTACAAAAACACAGTTATTTCTTATGAAATTTTGCTACTTTCAGACAGATGGCGCCTATTTACAGCAAGCTAGCCGGTGGGAAAAAAGAGAAAGGTGGGAACAAACGGAAGAAATACTCAAAGGAAACACTTCAACTCGCAGTGAGGAAGGTAGTGGATGAAAATTGGTCAGTGTACAAGTCTGCAAAAAAATTTTTCATCCCATGGAGCACCTTGAAAGACTACATAACACGCTGTGAAGGTGACAGTGACAGTGTGGATGTGAGAAAAGTGGGGAGACCGTTTGCTCTAGGCCCAGCAACTGAAACTTCGTTAGTGAAATTTGTCATTAATATGCAGGAGCTTGGGTTTGGTTTGACGGTCAGTCGAATCAGGCACATAGCATACTCCCTTGCTGAGAAGGAGTGTGCTTCAAACAACAAACCGTTTCCATTCAGCGACAAGAAAAAATGTGCCAGTTGGAAGTGGTGGCGTGAGTTTTGTCGCAGATACAATTTAGGCCTAAGAACACCCGAAAATTTGTCCCAATATCGGGCAAACAATTCTAATAGGGTTTTACTCAATGATTTCTACGACAAACTCTCTGAGGTTTATGGAAAGTTTCCAGAAGGCATCAAACCTCAACAAATTTGGAACTGCGACGAAACGGGGCTGTGCTACGTTGTGAAGTCTGGACGAGTTGTTACAAGAATAGGCAAGAGGTTCGTCTATAATCGAGTAATTGCTGACAAGGCTGAAACTCACACCGTTTTACCTTGCATCAATGCCGCAGGTGAATTTGGACCTACTCTACTGATCTTCAAAGGCGCTAGAATGATTGATGGTTTGAAAATTGGGGCGCTTCCAAATGTAACAGTTGCAGTGTCTCAGAGTGGCTGGATAAACTCAGAGTTATTTCTGATGTGGTTTCAAAAATTTGTCCAGGGGATTTCCTCAGCAAGACCTGTGGTGCTATTAATGGATTCACATGCGAGTCACATAACTCCTGAAGTCATTGCAATGGCTTCAGAGAATGATATCATAATTGTAACATTTTCAAGCCACACAAGTCATTTGCTACAGCCTTTGGATGTAGCAGTATACCGGCCTTTGAAATTGGCTTGGCAGAAACACCTGAGGCAGTTTCAAGAAGGTAATCCGCTGAGAAGACCAGGAAGATTCGATTTCCATGGGATGTTCAGTCTCGCTTTTCTGGAAGCATTCAGCAGAGAAAATATCATTTCTGCATTCTGCAAGGCTGGTGTTTTCCCACTAAACAAGATGAAAATTCCTGATGAAGCCCTGACAACAAACGTGGATAACAGGTGTATGGATGAAAATTCCCTGTCAGTCAGCAATGCACCTGTTACAAAAGAAAGCATCGATGATGTGTTAAAACTACCTGATTTTACAGCACGTGCTCCAAAACCTGCAAGGAAGAGGCGTGATCCATCAGCTGCAGTTCATCTTCCAGGGGAGAAATCATGTGGTAATATTTCCACCGCCAGTACCAGTTCCAGTACTAGTGACACTACCAAATCCTGTGTCAGTGCCAGTACCAGCAGTTTGGTTAAAGCCAAAAAGAACACCAATAAGAGCAAAGGTGAAGCTGAAGATTAATGGTTCTGCCCCAACTGTAATGAAAGTTACTACAAAGGACATAACAAGAGCCCATGGATCCAATGTTGTTTTTGTTTAAATTGGTATCATGACAGTTGCCAGGCAGTTGACTCAAAAAATCCACCAACAGTGTTCATGTGTAGTGTATGTGCACGTAATGAAGAAAATGACAGTGACAGTGATTAAGTCATTACCACGAAGTTAGGTACACTGACTCACGGAATAAGGTAGACTATCACGAATTTAGGTACATGTGATACTTTTTTGGAAAATAATTAAATTACATTATATTATCATGTATTAATTCTGTTTGATGGTTTAATAATTAAGAATAAAGTTTGCTATGTCTATGGAAAAAATATCAAGTCAATAAATTCAGAAAAAATTATCGATTATACTGTTTGAATCCTTAGTATCACGAAATTGGGTAGGTTTACCATATACTGGTTATCTCCAAATTTTTATTTTTATTTTTACCACTTACATCCTTTTGCTTCTCACTGCCTCAAATGTCATTTATACATGAGCACATGTATAGTTCGTCACAAAAATATGAAATTCCTTAGTAAATGTATCCTGCATTATTGGCTAGAGATGTTACCTGTCCAAACTGGAAAGAAAAACAACTGTATTTCTCAACGTTCGAGTTCCAAGAAAGGCATGAAGATTACGGCCGTCTATTAAGGCATTAACTTTTTAAGTTTAGTTTCCCCCATTTATTTTTTATTGAAAATGGTCACTAAAGGAAACTAATTTTTTTGCGTTTCATTTGACTTATTTTTATGAGAAGTATAGCACTCCTTTAAAATATATTTCCCGTATTAACCTACCCGTATTGACAAAGATATATTGTGAGGTAGGTAATTTAATATTTATTATATAGCACTTTTTATATGTTCTCAAAAATCGATTAACTCAGTAAGCTAAGAATGTGTACAAATGTCTTTAATGAGACTATACTTCTTAGAAAATGTAATTCGTCACAGAAACATGAAGTTCCCATGTAAATGCATAACGCATAATTGGCTCAAGATGTAACCTTTGTCACTGGAAAGAAAAACAGCTGGATTCCTCAGCGTTCAAGCTCCACGTCACTGAGAAATGCGTGGAGACTAAGGCATTTACCTTCCGTGTTTAGTTTCCCCCATAACCCCTGAATTTTTATTGAAAACAGCATAAAAGCGAATCTATTTGAATTAGGATTTACTTGGCTGAATATTAACTGAACTTAATGACGTAAAGTTTTAATTTAGAATCCATTTCCGGTACCACCCATGTAAACAGAGAGATATAGCGAGGTAGGTAATTAAGTATTCATTAATACTCATTCATATCACTTTTAATATAGTCCCAAAAATCAACTATCTCAGTTAGCTAAGTATGTGTACAAATGTCATTTAATGAGACGTCAACACTTCTTAGAAAATTTAGTTTGTCACAGAAACACGAAATTCCCTTGTAAATGCACAGCGCATAATTAACTAAAGAT
Source organism: Uloborus diversus (assembly GCF_026930045.1). Classification (NCBI taxonomy): domain Eukaryota; kingdom Metazoa; phylum Arthropoda; class Arachnida; order Araneae; family Uloboridae; genus Uloborus; species Uloborus diversus. Next base: position 19,914,934 of record NC_072733.1, on the reverse strand, counting down.
GCAACCGCAGTCATACTGGAAAGAAAAACAGCTGGATTCCTCAGCGTTCAAGCTCTTTGTCACAAAGAAAGGCGTCAAGACTAAGGCATTAACCATTAGGCATTAGTTTCTCCATTAATCCCTGAATTTTTATTGAAAACTAGCTGTACCCGACGCGCGTTGCTACGCCAACAAAAAAATACATCATTATACTGATTTTCATGACAATCGGTTGAACGAGGCAGAAGTTGCTACTCTGCAGTGCCACCTGGTGGCGAGTGGCTTCAATGAGCATATTATGCACCTTCTCCGTGGAAAAATACATATATATAGCAATTTTCATAATAATCGGTCCAGGTATCAAGTGAAGCCGTGACTTCACTATACTCAAATTTTGTACTCACGCAGTTTGCAAGATCAATCAATCCCTAAAAATATCAAATAGAAAAAGATTTAAATCTCCCTGTTGCATGAAAAGCCATAAAACAATAAAGAAAGAATTTATTTGTTCAAACTCAAGAAAAATGGCAACAGCTAACTTCTTATCAATGAGATCTTTCACGCGAATTAATTTCTGCAGCCGATAATTTTATTCGTATTTATCCAATGGATTGTGACTTAAATTGGAGTAAAAAAGGAACTATCGATCGGATTTTTTTCGAACTGGTCTATAAACATTCCCAGTACCAAAAATAACAAACGGTGAAAGTTTCAGCCAAATCCGCCGGGTAGTTTTTGAGTTCATGGATGACATACAGACAAACAATCATTTATATATATATAGATGACCCTAAACCGAAACTAATTGAATTAGGTTTTACTGGGCTGAATACTAACTGAATTTAATGAAGTATAGTTTTAATTTAGAATCCATTTCCTTTACCACTCGTGTTAACGAAGAGATATTGCTAGGTAGGTAATTAACTATTCATTAAATATCACTTTTAATCTATCCCCAAAGAACAACTACCTCAGTTAGCTAAGCTTGTGTACAAATGTCATTTAATGAGACATCAACACTTCTTAAAATATGTAGTTTGTCACAGAAACACGGAATTCCCTTGTAAATGCATAATGCATTATTGGCTAAAGATGTAACCAGTCAAACTGGAAAGAAAAAAGCTGGATTCCTCAGCGTTCAAGCTCGACGTCATTAGGAAAGGCGTGGAGACTACAGCCGTTTATTACGGCATTAACTTTTTATGTTTAGTTTATTTGGGTGACATAGACAGGGGACTTTATCGACTAGCAGCATCTCATCCCTTCATGAAGACGCATTTTCTCCGCTCTGGCGTGTCATTAGTGAGGTAGAAAAAGTAAAAGGCTGCAAATAGTTTTACTCTATTTTCCTAGTTCGACATGTCTTTCCCCAGAATTGCCTCGTTTGTGGTGGAGGAAACATGGTTATGCGTGAAAATCATTTATAAAATATTTCATTCGACTTTAATTGAAATCTTATAATTATTTTTGAACCTTATAATTATTATCTGAAAACTGTTTGATACTTGTTGAAGTTTCCTGAAGAATATTTAAATAATAGTAATCAATTCAGATGTCATCAGCAGAACGAAATAATTTTAATCTTGAATATTATTTAGTTTAGGCTTTGTTCAGAGCTCTAAATAACGAAATATATTTTATAAGAGCCTTGAGTATTTTGCTCAGCTACGTATGTATGTAGCCATAACAACTAATTCCATTTAACGGTTTCATAAGGTAACATATATTTTTATGCACTACTAACATTACACGGTTGGTTTTGTATCAAATATTCCTTTTAGATATACTGTAATATTATCTGTACGAATATCTGCAAAAAAGAATTGATTTACCCAATAAAAATGTATCTGAACTTTCTGAAAAAAAAACAAGTATGTTCCAGAAAAGTATTTTTTTTTTAATTTTACGATATTAAGAAAAGAAAGGGTGGGAAAAAGATAATAAGTAAAAATTAAAACGTTATTTCCCTGAAACGGAATTACCTGGGCATAGTGTGGTTGGAAATGACTGAGCTGGCGGTGTATTTCACGTATTTATGCTTTAGCCCTGGCTAATGGGTGTAATTTACTGAATATACCATGCCTCGCGTTCAATCTTCGAGTTGAACCGAACCATTGCTTCGGTCACTCGTCTGGTCTGCTAACTCTATATTAGCTACCATTTTGTTTCGCACTCTTAGGTTTTCCATCTCCAGCTCAGTCACTTTCCTATGCCGGGCTGAAGAGTGCTAATAAGCACGAAACTGCAGTCCTCGGCTGGAAATGACTGAGCTGGCGGTGTATTTCACGTATAGTGTATATGGTTTGAAAACATGAACCGGGAATTGTATAAAATGTGGAATTATAGAGCAATATTTGAGAAAGGGAACAGAAGATATGAGTGTTTGCCGGTAACAGAATAGTACTATTTGAGACATAATTTGCGTATATAAAATATTATGTTGATTGAAGTCGTTTAAAACAAGCTTAAAACTCAAACAAGTTTCAATCAAGCAAACGACTAAAAAATTGTTTGCACGTTTCAAACAAGCGTACGAAAGTCAATAGACACCAAAAGTTATTAAGGTAAACCCACGAGTAGTTGAAAATGCGCAAATAATTCACATTTAAAGAAAAAAATAATGATCGAGAGAAATTGCAAAATTGTACAGAAATAATGAAACAAGAAAATTTTATTTAAATTTGTCAACTACTAGTGGCTTTACTTTTTTACGAATGTGTTCTAAAACCATATCCGAAATGAATATCCGAAATAGCAAAAATGTGGAATGTTAAATAAAGATATGAGAAAGGACATCGAAGTGAGTCGTGTTTGCAGGTAAAAAAACTAATTTTTGGGACATAATTTGGGATATAATTGCCACATACAGGCATATAAGGGTCATTCTTCAAAAAGTAACTTTTCTGTCACACGGCTTTTACAGTAAAAACTTTAAGGAACAATTCATTTAACAATGATTTTAAATTTCATCAAAAATATATATCTATTTAAACCTGCTAACAATTTTTTAATAATTATTTTTATTTTAGTATATTTTTGGTTCAGAACATGTGAATTCTCTCCTCCGTGGCATGCCACACACCTGGTGTGACTGTTTATGTTGCTTAATGACTTGTTTAATTAAAAGTATATACTTATTTATTTATTATTCCTCTCAAAAGTGTCTCAAATACTAATTAAGTATATTTAATTTTTTAATATTGTGTTTTTGTTCGTTTTAATAGGACAAGGAGTCATGTTACACAATAAATTCTCACCCCTCAGTTACATAAACACAAAATGCCATTCCTCATTAACCCGTGACAGTAATGACATCAAATATTATTTTCTATACAAAGGAACTTTCTTGTTTATTTTTAGCCATAGTTGAAGTTGTGTGATTTTTGTCGAAAAACAAGAAGATAGATTTTGCCTTAAAAATTTAGTGTGGTTATTCTGACTTCTCACCCCCGTGAACTTCAATGTCAGGGATGTAAACTAATGTAAAAAAAAAAAGTGATCATGTTTTCACATGCTTAAAATGTGCAAATTGTAGCAACAAAGAAAAAAAAATTCCTGAAAGATGTATCTATTCGGCCTATATTAATGGAAAATTCCTCACCTCCGTGACAGACCCCTTATCAAAGTCATTATTTGTGAGGTGAAAATAAATGAAGGAAGGGAATTATATCAGTAATAGGATTCTAAGAAAATTATAAATTTCCAGCATATCCTCAAATTTACTAAATACTATTTTCAACATACATTTGAAACTGCTAATTAAGCCGTACTTTAATTAAGAGAGCGTAATATTATATTCCCACGAATCATTAAAATAGCTGATTGTTTGCACAATTATTGAAATTACTAATTTGATATTAAATTGGCCTTGATTTTTAAATATTAATTTTTTTTCCTTTTTCTTTTTCCTCCCGTGAACACGGCATTTGTTTTATTTTTTTTATTTATGAGTAAAATAATTGGAACTTAGCTGGGCCATTGTTTATGGTTACTTCTAGTAGGTAACACTTTCATGTAAGAATGAAAAAAAAAAAAAAAGAAAACAGAAGGTTTCGAAACTGAAAAATATTTGCTTTCAAAAGTTACATTTTCTGGAGAATGACCCATAAGCAATTTATATCTACTGATGCCTTTTGAAAGTAGCTTACTTAACTGATTAGACACAAAAGGTCATTATTATCAATAAATAGAAATATTATTCTAGAAAGATTAAACGGCAGTGAAAAGCCTATTTTAATTTTAAACTGTTATCTTCTGGAAGTCGTCGGCGCATTACTGACATTTTGTTAGACTAACGGTTCACGTTCATTTGATAGACAAGGGTAAACTGAGTCGTACAAACATTCTGCTCGGTGTACACTTAACAATGGAGTCAAATCAGAAATGATGTGTTGAAATCTATGTCTCACTATCATTATCCAGCTACAAATAGCAGTTTTGCTCATGTTATTGAATGGTAGGACCAGAGAGTGAAGAATGTGGAACCTTCAAATGCTCAAATTCTATAATTGTTCTCAGTGTAAAATAAAAAATTAATTTTTATTGCGTCAAATTCAAGATTGACTTACCGCCGTGAACAAAGTCAACTCGAACAGCAGACCTTGGGCCAAAATTCAAGAAGTGTGGAGGACTTACTGTAACAAACCTCGAGCGGAAGCTGTGGCTCTTTTTAGGCTCCCTACAGGCCATGATTGCCTGGCTGAGCACCTCCACAAAAAAGGTATCTCAACATCTAGTACCTGTCTAATTTGCGGTTCTGGCTACATGAATGCAGCTCATCTCCTCTCCTGCTTACTGGGAAAACTTTATTGGTCTGCGCAATGTGACTCAATTAAATGACTCTGCTACAATTGCGAATCCTCTACTTTACAGATTTCTTTTTGATTTTAAATTGGTGCTTTTGTTGTATGTTCAATTGTTTATTGTAGTTACTTTTCCCTGTTCTTGGCTGTCTTTTTTATGGATTAATATCTTCCTGAACAAAGCCATATCTATATATATATATATATATATATATATATATATATACAATTGAGTTCACCGCGTTTTGAAGCCAACTTCTAATGGCTCACCGCGTTTCGAAGCCAATTTTTGGCTTCACAACGTTGGCTTCAATGCGTCGGTATTTTAGAGACGTTCACCGCTTAATGAAGCCAGTAGAGACGTTCGCCGCGTTTCGAAGCCACTGGCTTCAAAAAGCGGTCTCTAACCACACACCGCGTTTTGGAGCCATTTATCGTGGCTTCAAAAGGTAGGTTTTTTAGAGGTATACACCGCGTTTTGAAGCCATAGCGGAATTTGCAGTCCAATAGCCTTAAAAAAAAGGGAAAATGAAAGATTTTTTTTTTTGCTCTATTAATCTTTTATAATTTATTTTGTGCCGTTTTCAAGTGATATATCCCTTTGAAACTAAGTTCAGCACTTTAGTTTTTCCTTGCCAATGTTTTATACATTTTTTCTTAAAAATGACAAATTCTTATGCAGAAAACATCGCAAAAGAAAATACTTTGGATTATTTTAATTAATGTTTTAATAAAAGAGAAAATGTTGTCTAGTTAACCACAGCTACTGATGAAGATATAGCTAGTAAAAGTAACCTTTACAGTAAATATTTGAGAGAAAAAAAGAAAAAGAAATTTTCAAGTAGATTTTCAGGTCACATTTTCCGGTTTATTTCAAAGTAAATAAAATGAGAGACATTTTAAAAGAAGATTCTTTAAAAAAATATTTTTATTAGTTAAATTTGTACGACAGTACTAATTATTTTCTAATCACATTCTAGTTCCCTCTGAACTGTTAAATTTCAATTTAATCGTATATCCACTATATTGCGGAATAGCCAAATTAAAGTTTTTCAAAATTTCGCTAGGTTGTACATAGCTTCAAAAGAGCAGTTCGTGGAAAAACTTGATCAATAAACAAAACATCATACTTATAGTTTTTAATTTATTGGTATTTGATTAGAATCAAAACACTAAGCAAGAATATCGTAAAACGATCTAACTGTATTCGTGATTTAAAAAGCACGACTTTTTTACTCATATATACAATTGGCATGTAATGAACTGGTAAAATTCTTATTTAATTCGTTATTTTTCTTTTATAGGACGGTTATTTATAAATTTGTCCATGCATACATGCGAATAGGCCGAAAAATTTAGGAAAGAGAAAAAAAAGTAACACAAACATAGAGATTGGTGCTCGTACACGAGAAGAAGAACGCTGAAATTCCGGAGTAACATTTGAAACAGTTGTAACTTTTATGAAATTTTTTTAACTAAGCATATTTGAAATTAATGGTGAAGTAAATTTTTTCATTTAGATACATTTCTATAATCAACTAGTATTCAATTGGGGAGTTGTGTCAATATGACAGGGGGAGTATTGGAACGTTGCTGGAAGAAAAAACTTTTTCTCTAAAAGAGAACATTTCATGGTTTGCAGAGGAACATGAGAAAGACCTTTTTATCGTTCTAGGGGGAAATGGAAACGAGGGAGGCAGGTGGGAGATTTTTTTTTTTCTTGGATGTGAGAAAAAGGCAGTGGCGGATACACCCGGCGGACAACCGGGCATTTGCCCGATGGGCCGGTCATGTTTCGGCCCGATCAGTTGCCCTGTCTACAAAAAGTAAAATGTAAATACCGCTACGTACATTCTCTAGCTTCAATTCCTCTTTACGCATGGGCTCAAGCCCGCGGATGGAGGGTGCAAGCATGTCGCCAAGGGGGCCGTGGGGGTGCTACACCAGCCCATGTTTTCAGAAATGGGGCCGCCAATTTCATTTTAGTAATGCAATAAAAAACAGAAAAACAAGAGCGGTAATTAAAAGTTCAAATACTTTTATCCATTTTTCAATTTCATGAATGAATTGCAATTTACATTTACTTTACTTATGAATGGCAATTCACAATTGTTATGAAATGTAGTTCATAACAATTGCAATGAAAGTGACGAAAAGTATTTTTTCAATAAAGCTTTAACAGAAAATGCAATCTTTAAACACAATTTGAGCATTAAAAATTCTGTATTATCAAGATTATTTAAGTAAAGACCTCTTAAATGTGCGTTTCTAACTTTTTTTTTTTTTTTTTTTTTGCGAAAAATAAGATATTCAGTTTCAATATCCCTCAATATCCCTCGAAGGGTTTAAACAAATGGTTGAAGACCCTTCATTTTAAAAATGATAATATAAAAACCTATGATTCTCAGCGACACACCGAACTTTTCCACCATTTACTTCTTCTATTTTTTAAAATGAAAAATATCATCCTGACAATCAGAGTTATTTACATAGAAAAATACACAGGCCCCAGAAATATAGTTTAAATAGGAGAAAAATTAAAATATAGCGAGAAATATTGAAAATATTAAAATTAATAGTCACACCAGTAGTTCTAAGTGTTTGAATGCAAAAATCGTGTATGAATTGAAAATTGAAACAAAACTTTATCAAGAAGTGAAGAAGGAATGATATTTAAAATAAAATGTGAAAAAAAAAGACCAAAGATCATTAAGGTTATTTAAGATCACCAAAGCACCAGATCAGTTCAAGAATTTTTTTTTTACCTGGGGCCGCAGATGGTTTGTATTTCAAGCAAATAAAAATACTAGGCTGGAAATTAAAAATTTTATTATGGAAAATCTAAATGTAAATGATTTTGAAGGAGAACACTGTTGGAGGGTGTTTCATATTTTTTTATCAATAAAATAAATAAAAGAAGATTGGTACGTAGTCAAAAGGGGGGAAGAGAGGGATCAAAAAGCTTATATCTTCCTTTTAGTCACCAAAACTTAACTGATGTGCGTTTTTGAAACTTAGCTTTTTAAGGAATTCCTGGGAAAAACTCCCAAACTCCATTCCTTAGTTTAACGTCATTAAAGATGGCCTACAACAGCGTATTTGGAATTTCAGCTTCAAAAAACTTCGAGGAGAGTATTTCCGCCGCAATCGACTTAGAAACGTCCCCACCCCCATCATTAAAGAGCGTCATAAATCAGTGTCGAAAAAATTTCGGAGGCCCCTTAAGCATCTCCTTTCCATAATATCATCGAAGATCGTCTAAAATTACCTTTTTTTGGACTTCGATCTCAAAAAAAAAAAAACAAAAAAAAAAAAAAAAAAGGAAAACTCCCAAATCCCCATTTTTCCCATAACATCATGACAGAAGATTTTTTGACCTATTCTCAAAAATTTAATTAAAACCTCAAACTTAAATCTAAACACCACACACCAAGCATTTTTTGTAACTGGCCAGAGTCCTTTCCCTATCGATTTACTTCGTTTCTCACTTCCGATTCTGTATCACGTAAAAGTCCATGTCATGGTGTCATGGACTCACAGATACACCAGACCTTTATAACTTCCACTATCCATTAACCTCAACTTTCCGCATTAAATATTACCCCTCTAATTTCTAGTTTCGATTGTTTACCGGTTGAAAGCCCTCGATCCTCTCTTCTTAGTAACCCTAAGGAAGATCGTTTATAACTCTGTTTTCGAATCTACAGCATCGAAAAATTTCAAAAATAGTCCCCCCTCCCCCTTCGTCATCATCAGTAAAGCAAGTCAGAAATCTCGTCTTTAATGCCTCAATTTCGAAAAAAAATCAAGGAGAGCCTCGCCAAAACTCCTCCTCCTAAAATCATCGAAGGTCGGTAAAAGTTTCGTTTTTGGAATTTAACTTTTGAATAACTGTCTACGTCCTAGTTTTTATCAAAAAAAAAAAAAAAAAGCTTACAATTACCTTTCCAAGATTTCAATTTCAAAAAAATTCTTGGTGGATGTTGCTCGAATCTTTCCTTTCCCTAGCATCACCCAAACTGTTTTAAAACTGCGTTTTCAGAGGTAATATTTTGAAATTTTCCCGGATCCCATCTTCCTAACATAATTGACGATAATATATAAATGCAAGTTCGGAGTTTCCCTTCCAAAAAAAAAAATGCCGGAAGAGGACCCTCGAGCCTCCGCTCTCTCTAACATCACTAGAGATCATCTAAAATTGCGTTTTTAGGACTACAAATTGGAAATTTTTCGGGGGGGGGGGGGTAGACCCCAGGACCTTGTATTTCTGACTCAATGTAACTTACAATTAGGTTTCTAATGCTAATATTTAATAACTCTCATATGCAAGAAAATCAATCTACTCTCTATCTCTCTCTGTATTGATACATGTGTTTGAAAAAATTAAGGGATCGCACACAGACACCCCTCGCCTCCCTAATAACTTCCCTATTCTAACTGAAGTAATGTTAGAAGATATCATTACGGAAATAATCAATACAGCACCAGGCAAATTAAAAATACTTAAATAGATTATTACAATCACCTTTTTTTTTTCAAACAAAGGTTTAGCTTATCTTGTATCAATTGTTCACCATTAAAACACAGAAAAGAATCCATCTGTTTAATTTTGTTTAAAAGAAAGTATTTAATTTTTTTGAATAGTTTCCTCATATTTAAGTGATATCGTTTCCCAATCATTTTTGTAAAAATTGTTATCTATAGAAGCTATGGGGCCGCGACATCCCTTTATGCCAGGGCCGATTTCTTTTACCAATCTGCCACTGGAAAATGCTGTTTGCTTACATAATTAATTGTTGTAATATTTAAAAGTATTAACGGCACATAGAGAGATAAAAATATGAGTGCAGGGCGCATTGATATTTACCGTAAAGAGAACGGAAGTCTTTTAAAAATGGTTCGGTGAAACAATAGTAATCGAGTGTTTTTGAGTTCCAAAAGAGTAATATACAGAAAATTTTTAAATTAAATAAACAATCCACCTTTATTTTCAATGAATAACAACTGAACACAGCTTCAAGGACAATATTTTCTATAAAAGAAATTTTCAGAAAAATTTAAGTTTCAGTGAAGCAGCCGGCGCAATTATGCGTTATTATAATAAACCAATGATTCAAAGAGAGTGTAACTTCTACTGTCAGGGTTAATTTTTGTATCAAAATTACTGAAAGTATAGAAATTGAATAAAAAAAAAGGTAAACAAATGCTTGAATTCTTCTCTGAGTCGTTATAATTGAAAAGTTACTTTAGTAATTTAGTTGTGAAAGAAAACAAAACTGATTTTTTTTATAAATTTCTGTGAATATTTTATATAAGCTTAAATATTACTTTACGGTATTAAACTAAAATTAGTAATCGAGATTGATATCTTGTGATTAAAATTTAGAATTGCTAATTAAAAAAGTTCGTTTTATTATTACGAAGTATGAATGTCAAGACCACGTGCAAAAAGTACTTAGAATAGTTCCCGGATACAAGTTTAAAATTAGAACGGTTTTAATCTGGATAGGGAAAAAAGTTTAAGATGGAGAAACTTGTCTTTATAAAATTAGAAAAGGATATAGCGTTGTTCCGTTACCTGATAACTTGGTTCCCCCTGATGAACCAAATAAAAATTTATTCCAAGATTTCACAAAAATGTTGACTGGGAAGAAAAGTAAGTTCACCCTTTTAATTTTTAAAATAACATTTTAAAAATTCAATAAATAAACAAAAATAAAATTCTTTAAGCAGGAAATAAAGTATTATAAGCAGCGTTCAAAAACCGAATTTGTAAGGTTTTTCTAGACACGTGTTTAAGCCTTACGGTGGACCTTACTTTCATCAAGATGCTTACTTGCAGGTATTTTTCAAAATTGGGTGTTAAACTTTTCTTCTTGAGCAAAACAATAAATAAATATTTATTTAGTAAAAATCTACGGTTAAAGAATATTATGCTATGTTCTTGACATGCACAATCAGTAAATGGCGATAAATATACATTATAACTCTTTTTTGTGTTTCAACTTTTTAAAATTTTAAGAAATTCAGTTTCATTCTTCATTTGCAGTTTTTTTCCCTTGGGTGATCAGAAATATGCATGTATTACGAATCTTAATCCAATAATTAAAAATTTGATTCTTTTAAATGAATATGTTTGAACTACAAATTCAGCTTTGAAATTCAAATATTGTTTTAACAAGCATAAAAAGAAATTTTATCTATTCAATCTTTAACAAAGTATAAAAACATCAAAAATGAACCAATATGATCACTGTTTCAAATTGGTGACACTGCTATTAAACTTACACAATGCTGGAAAGTGAAAAAAAAAAAAAAAAAAAAGATTTTGAATAATGTCAGAAAAAATGTCGACAAATTTTCCCTGATTTCAGAAAATGTTTTCATAATTTTATACATTTCAACTTCGGTTCTTTAAACATCATGTAAGCTGTTTTCTTAACCGCGAGCACTAGTTCCAGCAGAGAGAAAAAAAAAGAATTTCGAGAAATAAACGACATACACTATTTCCAAACAATAATACAAAAAACGAACACACATAATAGATTTTACTTTAAGTGGATTTATAGGACATTTACAATTACTGTATATGCACAAGTGAAAAAAATAAGCATAAATTAAAGATAATGACAAACTTTTTATGTTATTTTGTTTTGTTTTTTTCCTCAAACGAAAGAAAAAAATGTAGAACCGCGTTTTTTTTTTTTTTTACTGTTTTTATGAATACATTTAAATTTTAGAAGGAAAGGGTTATTTCTAAAATAGAAGTGAAACACAATATCATTTTGCTAGACAAAAATCCACAATTATAACTTATTTGTAGTTTTATGTAATGAGTACAGTTTAATGTTAGGAAAAAAACTTAAATTGCAACAGCAGTTTTAAGTAGCGTATGTTGCAAAAAGAGGTGTCTCGAACTTGGTAAATGAATTATGTACGCTTAAAATCAAATATATATATATATAAATTAAATGTTTGACAAAAAAAAGCACTTTTTTCTCATGATATTGAGACATGGGAGAACAATGGAATTCATTAAAAAGAAACAAAGAGTACATCCTTAAAATACAGACAATACAAATACATAAATTTAAGAACAATTTAAAATGAAAACTAAACAAATATATTAAGTAAATTATATTAGGCAACAAATAAGAACATAGATAATGTACACATTTACAAAAGGTTGCCCCATGATTCGGCATTGGAGCTAATCTTTTTCAGAATGCAGAAAATAAAACGCCTTATGAGATCTAAACCAGATTAAAATTTTGTATAAATGATTGGCTATGATTTTAAATATTGTTTTTCTTCATTAATCTTTTGCGTTCGCTGTGTATCCATCCTTTTACTTGATTCACGGTTCTTCCTTGTAGCTCTTTGTTTTTTTTAATAGCCTCTCTGCATTCCATTGGAGTTGGCAAAGGAGCTGTTGTGGATTGTAAATATTTTTTAAAAATTTCTCTTGCCTTATGTCTTTCTGGTGTGGACCAAGATTTTTTCGTGATTACTTTTTGAGGAGTAATTATTTTCTGCTTTCTAGTGTGTGATATTTGAGGGGGCAATGTTTGAGTTGTGCTAATGTAACTGCAGCTTGGAGCATTTGGATCAAATGAAACAGAAGTTTCCTTTGGTTTTTCCGCTTTTCTTGCTGCTGATGCTTGTGGAGGCAAAATATTCTTAAAAATGTTGCTACTAGCTGTCACTTCAGGATCATCCAAATCTTCATCAGAATATCCAGGATCAATATTTTCCTCTTTGTTTCCAGGATCTTCTCCCACCTCTACGTTTACATTTATTTCATTAAGCGATTTGCCATGGAACTGTTCAATTGTTCCATCATCTACTGCCATCAGCAGTCTCGAAATTTTTGCTAAGTGGATTGCTTCATTGGGCAATCGATAGAACTTTCTGTGCGTTTTTATATCGTGACCAAGAAAAGCTGCCAGATTCGTCATGTCATTTTCAGTGAAATTTAGTGCTTGCGCTGTTGTTGCAATTTGCTTTCTCAATAGCGTACCAACAAGAAGATCTGGTTGTTTTGCGTCGGATGCATATGCAATTTCTTTTAAGGCAGCGCAAGCTTTAAAACATCCGTTTTTTTTCCAAACACGTACTTGTTAGTTGATTCAACGCCAGCATCTTCTCTGTGCTTTAAAACTAATTGGATTAATTCAATTTGTTTCAAGCTTAAGAGCATGGATGCTGGCTTTAAATGCAATTTCCCTCTTGTTTCTACCCGCATGTATTTTCCCGCTATAATTTTTTCAGAAACCGTGAGTGTTTTGTAGAATAAGGAATCTTTTTGAATATTGTGTCTATTTTCAAAGTCTTTTATTTCAAAAAGCTCTATTTCTCCCGCTCTTTTGCGATTAAAGATTTGAATTTGTGACATAAGCCCCTTGTTTAATGAGTTAAATGCTTCCAGATTAAAATTTTTAATTAAAACATCTTCGGCGTCTTTTATATATTTTTCCAAATATTGGTTTAATTGCATAACATCTTCCATTAGTGGAACTAACTGAGTTTTACCCCATTTTCTTTTTTGAATGGCATTTAAGGCGGATTTTCCGATGTTATTATAATAATCATGTTTGTAAACATGAATCCAATTTTCTACTTCTTGTTTCCTTTCTCTGTCATTAACTTTTATGCATTCAATGATTTGCCGGTTTGCAACAAACTTCATTGCTCTCCCAATCTCGCCAACCAGCGATGGAGAGCGATACTGCTCTCCATCGAAACCTCAAACTATATTTACGGCTTCGATGAAGCAATCGTAGTATTTCGCATTAAAGGCATCGATAAGAGAGGTAATACCATCGTCAATATTCATCATTACAAGGGTCAATTTTGCTAATTGCCTTAATTTAGTTCGAATCATATTGTTCAGGTGTTTGTCTAATTTGTATTTATTACACAAAAAATTTCCATAGTCCAATATTATGTTATCCTTCATTACATGGGAATGAACGTGATCTTTTATCATTCCCGGTAAAATTTCAAGTTTCAATCTTCTGCATAACTTCTTCTCATTATAAATCATTTTCACACCCCCGGACATGGTTTGCAAATTTCTTGGAGCCTTTTTTCCTGTGCATATGCGGTGATGCCTCCACAAATAGTTTTTTCTAAAATAGTTAAGGCAGCGAGTGCAAGGTGTTAAACTTTCGTTCGCTTTAGATTGCTTCCGTCTCCGCGCAACAATCAAACTCCCTTTATTCAATTCAGGGGAAGAATTGTAAATTACAGCTCCTTCTCCTCTTAGTTTGGATATAAGATCTTTCCGAGCTTTGGATCTGGCCTCCAGCGACATAATGGTTTTCACGTCGGTTTCTTCTTTATGTTTAGTGATCAAATGTCTTGGAAAGTGGTCAACTAACTTTCTGCAAAACAAGCAGTAATATTTTTTGTATTTTCTTGACCTTTCCTTTTTTTTTTACGCAAACTGATGAAGCAGTACTGCCAGCTGGTGAATTTTGACCGAGGGAAAAATGAAGAAAAATGTGTATATTTTTAGTATACATTACTAACCGTGTTCCAATTACATCTTATTTATTCTTTTTAGATGCAGCAGTTAGTTTGAAGCAATGTAATAGCAAGGAATTTGTATTATTGGGATATATTAACGTTTTAGAGAGTATGAAATTTAACAACTTGAAATTTTTACTTTGTGAAAAATATTTTCAAAATATCACACTCAAAATGAGGAAGTCTAAATTCCTAAATAAACATTTCAACAACTTGTCCCTATTATTTAAGGCAACATCACTGTTATATTATTGTTATACGATTTGCTTTTGGTAGAAAAAAATCTTGTTGAAGAAAAAAGTAATGTTCAGATTATACCATCCCTAAAGTGCTACTAATTTGGAGGCTCGTAGCTTGGGATGTGCAAACTATACGATCATACAGGCCCCACGCCTTCGGGAACACCGCAACTTCTCTTCAAAATACTAAACTGACAAGTATTACGTCAAATAAATCAGAAAAACGAAATGCGAATAAGAGAAGCATTACAAATTACATACGTTGGCATATTGCAAGTAATGCAAAACATTCACGATTATTTGTTTTCAAGTCTTTACTAATCTATAGTAATCGGTGATAGAAATATCCATGGTAAATCCACTAGTATGTTCTCCCAGATTTCATAGTTTGTTGACTGTTAAGTATACCGTATATGTAGAAGGTTACAATACTTCCATGTGTTCAATAGATTAAATTATAGCATCTCTACGTTAACACTTTCGTCGTCGCTAAGTATACACATTGGGAGGGTGACCCAAAGCGGGTTGGCCGCCCAAAGCGGGCAGGAATTCGTATGCCCCCCCTAGCCCCGATGCGTACGTATGTCGTGTTTACCCGAACACCTCCGAGTTTCGAGTTTTAATCAGTCCCAGCGAAGCAGCAGTGAAGCGGTATGGCGCAACCGGGCTTAAAATTTAAAAAAAAAGATACATTTCTAAAAAAAAAAAATTTTGCTTAGACGAAGACCAGCTTATTTTTTTTATTTCTGGATGCTTTGCTAGAGTCTGTTTAATTCTACTAAAGACTTTTCTTTTACAAACTATCTTCGTTCATGGAAGAAAATAAATCTCCGCTGAGCTTGGCTCTAGTAAATAATTCAGCACAAATGGAATATATTCTTTGTTACATTCATTTGAAATAGGACAGCTCGTAGCCAAGTGTAATAGCCATGGGACCTCGTATTTTATCAAATACTCTTCTTACAAGGTAAATTTTTTAGCGTATGAGTTAAATTATTAAGATTTATCATACATAAAGTATTTCTTTAACATTATTTTAGTGTTGTATTCTTGCTTACTTTTACACAGCAAAATAAAATATATATAAGGTAAGTGTTGATTTTGACAAGACGTTATTTACAAACTTTTTCCTTTCCTTTAACAGGCATTTATTCAAATTAATTATCTAATTTTATTACATTCCCAAACCTGGCACGAAATATTTTATATTTTGCCGGTTATTACGTCATTGAGATGTAATTTCCTATTAATGAAAAAGAAAAGTTAAACCATAAGTCAAAAGAAACGATTGCTTTCAAGCCATCAAAATACAGTTAAAAATACATTGTTTAATTATTTTTCCCAAGTTAAAGCACTGCATTGTAAGAAAATTCCGAACCGTCTCAGATAATTCCCGGGGCAGTTTAAGAGATTTCAAGGGTTTCCACCAGTTTCCAGTGAAAACCATGTATATTCGCGAGAAAGATTCCTAAATCTCTTCAAGTTTCATGAGTGCAGATATTTCATTGTTGCGAAAAACATTTTTGGCTACCAATGTTAAACCACATCCAGTTTCATCATTAGGTGTTTTGCCTTCCATTTAGTTACGGCCTTTCCATACGGACTGAGCCCTAACAAGGGTCAAGTGAAGTCTCTGCATACTGGAGTTTTGCCATAAGAATTGCAGGCATTATTGGTATTTAAATTGCAGTTCTGCCATAGCTTCGATCACATTTGCCTTAAGAGCTTTCCTGGTAAATCAAGAAGGTGTCAACTTATCGTTATAAACATATCTAAGTTTCCACTAAAGGTTCCTGATTTATTACAGAAGCAAAACTGACTTTTTTGGAAGGTTTTTTAGTTTCCAGAAAGTCCACATTAATTTTAGAAAGGTTACTAATTTTTAACGGGAAATTTTCCTTTTTTTTGCTAGATATGTTACTGGCAAAAATTAGGCACACTATCCGTCATTATTTTCCAGAAGCGTTTCAATTTTTTCTTTACAGCGCATGCGTTTTTGATCCTTTCCCCCCTCAACTCAATAATGCCTGTCGCTGCAAATTTTCTCTGAAATTGAAGCTAAATCTTCAAATTAAAGCAATGTTGTGTTTAGTGAAAGGGAGAAAAAACTCTATAATGAACTGATAAGATTATTTTTGTACAAAATCAAGAAAATGGTAACTTTATTGTTGTTTGTCTCAAAACTTCTCTAAAAAAAATAGTCCGAAATTGCAAATACATTTATCATCTCAAAAGGATCAATAAGAATCAGCTATAAACAATTGAAATAATTATGCTTGAGTAGGCTAAATACAAGGATGGGTATATCCGACAAAGTTTATAACCAAATTTTCGTTGCAAATTACGGTTTGACAACATTGGATTTATTATTACATAACTGGCTGTATAAGGTGGGCGTATAATTTAAGCATTCATTTACCCTCGATGAACTCTTTAATTCAAGAACTTTATGCTAATGAAAAAAGCCTGGTTTGTGAATACAGAACTATACATTCAAGATCACTGAACTATAGCTTGCATATAGTAAAAATAAACTGACTGAGAAAGAACTAGACTAAGATTATTTTATCCTCGTTTCCTTTTGACTACATACTTTCTAATTAACTGGGCAACTGTTCGTCAAAAATCAAAACGTTTGAATAGTGCAATCAGTTTCTAATATGTTTGCATAACTAACTAGTAATACATTCCGTTTAAATTATCCCTAACACGGAATGTATGGCTCTACCTTTACATTTG
This sequence comes from Uloborus diversus, assembly GCF_026930045.1. Lineage (NCBI taxonomy): Eukaryota > Metazoa > Arthropoda > Arachnida > Araneae > Uloboridae > Uloborus > Uloborus diversus. The sequence goes on along the minus strand of NC_072733.1, from coordinate 19,897,644 downwards.
TTGAAAATAATGACGGAAGTGTAATCATATTTTTGAAATTTTATCAAGCGAAAACTCTACTTGATTATGCTTTTGTGTTACAAAACAGCTGTGCATGCTACTGTTGAAGATTAAAAATGTAACTTATTAAATTGTTCAAGCTTAGAAAACAGTTTTTAAGAGTATGCATTTGAAATCGTAATGCAGCGACATTATTCAAACATTCCTTCACGTGTATGAAACAATTGGAAATGTATTCAAAGGAAACGGAAACGTTCTTGAAAAGCTTTTTCTAATGTCTGTGGAATAATTTACTCATAAGCTTGAAATATTAGAAATGATACATACACATAAAACATTTTACAAATAAACTATACTTCAATTTTTAGAACAAGAAATCTGAAAGTAATATCAAAATAATGCTTACCTTTAAAATTTAAATGTAGTTATCTATATAAATACTGCGGTGGGAAGGCAAGGAGGGTATTTGTAGAAATGAGTTTTTGAGATATTTGAAGAAACGCGTTTTATATTTCATAGTAACAATTAGTGATGTGCCGGATCGTTAAAAAAGTAGATCCGCGGATACGAATCCGGATCCGGATCATTAATGTCAAGATCCACGGATAATGATACGGGCCTCCTTTTTTTTCCTCAAATCAACTACCCAAGTGTAAAATTTGCTAAGGAAGGTATCCCGTCAGGGTAATGGCACTGTTTCTTCAAAAAATATCATCTACAGTGAAAATATAATCAAGACTGATTTGATCTTTAAAAAAAACTCCGTTAAAATAGAGGGAGAGTTGGAAGGAATGAGTCAGCTTTGCATTAATGCTTAGATAGAATGTGAAAAATTATTTTTAGCTTGCTCGTTAGATGTAGGATAGAGAAGCAAGAGTGTAAAGCTGCTTCTGGACATGCTAGAAATATTTACTTCGCAATTTATTTCAGTATAAATGCAGCGCTGACCCATTCCAACCAACACAGTAAATAGAGAATTTAGTATCACTTTTTTGAAGGATGCCGAGAAAAATCAAAATGAAGAATAACGCAACCCTCCCCCCCGAAATACATAACAAAAACCAATGTTGAATTTAAAAAAAAAAAAAAAAAAAAAACATATCCCCACACACATTGTTAACAAATATGAGCTGACAGCAGATAGAAATTTTAAATCATTAAGTTTTTTCGTCTTGTTTTCCGACTATGAAATCGCTACCAATCACGCCTACAAAGGCTTAGAATTGCATTTAGAACTTACTTAACAAGATTATAGCTCCTGCTGTATATAACTTGAAAGTTCCAAATAAATATAAAACGCAGAACATTTCGTTCTCTCAACTAGCTCCAATATTTTTAACGTACGGGTAAGTTTTTACAACCATAATTGTGAAAAACGCTAAGTCGACTTTAAATTAATATCTCCGGCACTCCGGTAATTAAAGTTCTACAAAAACGAGGCTAATCTAAGCACGCTTTCTTTCAAGTCAGCTTTTGAACGAAAAAAAGAACTTTCAAAATCGGTTTATCTGTTTAGGAGCTACGACGTAAACGCACATATACACATTTTTAAAACTTATTATACCTTCCTTTTTGCAACGGGGGTTGGGGGGGGGGGGTACAAATTGGCCCCTGAAATGATATCTTATAATTTGAATAGGGAATAAAACCTAATTGAAAAGGAATTAATTTAATAGTCTTTTATTCGAATATTTAAGAATTTTTTTAATAGAAAAGATCCGTTTAAGATCCGTCAAAAAAGTAACGGATACGAATCCGGATACAGATCTTTATTTTCCCTCGGATATCCGCGGATACGGATACGGATATCCGGAACAGCACTAGTAACAATATTGAAATTGGAATTTGGCGGTTCTTTCGTGATTTATTTTTAACGGAAACCAAATAAGTACAACATATGAGAAAAACGCAAAAATATGCAAAATGAGAAATTTGCAGATCATGCTTTTACCTTCACACGGCAGAACAGATTTCTACTCCTTTAATTCAAAATTTAAAAAAGAAGTTCACTGCTCTTAATCTTTATTCGTGCTTGTAATAGTTAACAAGCTGAACAGTTCTCCAAACTCTATAGAAGAGGCAAATGGGTTCGTTTCCGAAATTTTAAAAGTATTTTTTTTCTGAAAGAGCATGCTTAAAAGCATAGGATCTGGCCATTTTATAAATAATTTGACTAAGTTTAACATTTAAAAAAAATTACTTTAATCGGTGCGCTTTCATTGTTTATGCTTCTGCCGATGACATCACAAATGATGAAATGCCATTTACAGAGCACAATATCTAATTTGCTTCTTTACTCACATGTATTGGCAACGATATGGTTGATAGCAAGCGTAGAGCGCAATATTTAATTCACCTTTTGATTATCATAACGTGGAAACGCGGTAGAGAGATGCGCCAAAGTACATCATTTGTGACGTCATAAAGACCACGCCTTATCTTCAAAATCGGACATTTGAAAGAGCTAATTAAAACTTAAACGTTGGGAAAATGAAAGTTTTGCTTATTCTATCAATTTCAGTGACTAAAAGTAGTACTTTTAACTGAAGGAAACAATCCCATTCTCAAATACTTTTATTGCAAGTCTTCAGTAGTAAATCGATTCATCAGTTAGTGAAGTCGAAAGCAATCAGCAACATGATTTATTATTCCCAAAGAGAATCGTTCAAGAACAAATTTCTGAGTAGTTCCGTATATGTCTCATTTAGTTATTATATTGTAGGACTAATTAATTTTAGAATGATTTCCAAGAAACTAATTTATTTCGTTGTAGAACAAAAATTGATTTATACTTGAATAATTCAATGTATAGACAATAAGAATTTCTATGGGATGTTAATCAGTTATTTTGTCCTTAGTTTTGAGTTAGTATTACAATGTACAGGTGCTAGATTATAATATTTCCGTTACAGAAAAAAAAGACGGAAACCATAATTAAGTACTTGTTCTAAGTTCCTATTGTGTGAAATCTAGGGATAACCTGAACATAATTTTTATTCTTCCGCATTGTTACGATTTGTTTTCATTTTCATAGTATTTGCATCAATATTTTTGAAACATAACATTGAATAATATATATTGAATTTTATTTCTTAGTAATATAGCTACATTTTTGGTGCAATCATATAACATCAAAAATCAATCAAAATTACTTTTGAATGTGAACCACGACTTACAATGACGAACAGAAAGCCACTCGGCCTCACTGTTACGAATAAAAACCCAGTTAGTTTCACGTATGACAAACCTAAAGTCAAACAAATTATTATTGTTAAAATTATTTTTAACAATCAAACAACTAGAAAGGATCAAGTTCAAAATAAACAAGTTTGTTTGTTCTAAAAAACACGCTCTTACTTGAACTGTTGATCTTCAATGGCATTTCAAAAAAAAGTAAAAATGTACACGAAACCAATACTTATTCAAAATCATGCGGAGTTAAAAAAGCAATGCACAATTTTCATAATTCGTAGCCAAATCACACTATAGTTCATGAGTTAAGATATCAAATAACAATAAAAAAAAATATTTTAAAGATACAAAGAGTTGCTATACAGTTTAAAGTAGGTTAATTTCAAGAAAAAAAATCTCTGTATTAAATGTGATACATTTAAAACTAAGAAAATTCAATTAGTCTCTCCATTTTTGATTGAATATTCGTAAAATGCGTATTTAAGTTTCTAGAAGGTGGATTTGCATCAATTCAGTTCAAGTTCTCGATAAACCTGTAATTAAGTTCTCCCATCGACTTCATCAGCATTGCTTTAGACTTTCAAATGAAACAAAATCTTACACTTTCTTCTATGAATGGAAAACTCGAACTTCCAATTTTAAGAGATACTTATGATACTTTTAAAACAATATTTGACTTGTTTCGGAAGACATGCGTTAAGCATGCCATCATGCAGAATCTGAGATATTTCATTTGCTGGCTGCCACGGTTACTGCTACCTTCCCTCTTCATGAACTTATAGTAGCGATTATCTCTTTTAAAAAACTTTTTTTTAAGTGATTGAAGATCGACAGAGTTTACATCTGCTTCAGAATCGAACCTAATTTCATTTAATACCAACTAGCTGGGACTGTTAATGATAGCCAACTCGTGGTGAACTTACGACTATGTGATGTTTCAAAAACTGCTTTTGGAAGGGATTTGAGATCGATGGAGTTTAAATCTCGTTCAGAAGAATTTTGTTTGATATCTACTGGCTGGAATTGTTATTGATGTCAAGCCCTTGATGAACTTATGAGTGCATTGACCTCTTTTCAAAACCTTCTTTTAAAAGTGATTAGATATTGATGGAGTTTACCTCTTCTTCACAATTGAGGAGAATTTCATTTAATATCTACAGGATGGGACTGTTACTGATACCCAGCTCTTGATGAATTTCTATATAAAAATAACTTTTGGCTCTTTTTTAAAACATTTTTTGTGGTTGTGGAGACAACGAACTAAACTTTTTCAATCCCGGCTCAAATTTAGGTCTATGCTGCCGATGTAGACAAAAAAAACTGCCACCGCTTTTACCTATATTCATTATTATGCTTGGACACTAATTTTTGTGGTATGGATGAAAATTATTTTTTTTAATAATAACAAACATGTCTCTTTGTACACAATATTAGTTTGCTGATATCGATTCAAGTTCAAAATGTATTAAAATTGTCATTTCTAAAAATGATTCTCCCTAGACTTAGAAGGCTGTGTTAAGAATTTCTCAGCATTTAGAAAATCTGTATTGCGTACATAAATTAATTCACTCCTTTCATCATCGCCATCTTAGCCCCGTTCAGAAAGCACTCTTATGTCCCGCAAATTCTTCTCTTCAAAGCCGAAAAAAGAAAAAAAAAAAGCTGTAACGAAACCTTCCACATGTCAAACAAGGTGATTTCTCGGAAAACTGTAGTACTCGGCGACGTAAAGAAGTTCAAGAACTGCACTCTGAGTAAAAATCAGTAAAAACTCTAAGTAAAGGCAGGCGGTTCGCAAATAAATAAGACCAGAATTAAACGTATGTGTTCAGCTTATTATTTAATATAGAAAAAGATATTTATATGCGCATAATGTTAAAGTATAATGTTATTAACACATATAAAATGAACTTCTTTTCCAATCTAAGTTTGTGACTCTGTGACTGAAATATTAACTTGTGTGAGTACCAACCTAAATGTGAAGTTGTCGTATTGCACCACTCATGTCAAACAGGTCAACAAAGGAATAACGCTTCTACAGGGAAAGAGAATGATGCAATTTTATGCGAGTAAAGCTGGGTAGTAGAAGGTTAATTCGGCTTGAGGTTAATAGGAGAGAAAAGACGGTAAAGGAAAGATGTGATTAAAAAAAAGACAACTCGATTCAGTTTAAAATCTTGCTGTAATTTTGTTTTCTAAATCAGAAACAAAATTTATAAATATTGTATTTTATGTACTTTGTGGTGCACTCTGTTATGAATGTATATACTGCAATGCAAAGATAATGAACTGCAAAATTAATGAACGTAAAAACAACCTTTCACGGCGTTAGTTCGATTTTCGATGAACGCAATATCAAGAAGCCACCAAATACTATCGTCCTTAAATTGAGCGGTACCTTAGCATTGCATAAGATCAGGCGGTATATAAAATGGGGCACCCCGCATATTCATCCTATTTAAGGCCTCACGCAGCAGCCTTTTCGCACTATAGCACGTCATTGCACAAATAAAATACATTAAAATAATTTAACTCAAACTTATTAACTGCCACAAATGAACTTCTCTAGTACTCTTTCGGCTTTGTTTATTTAATAAAAAATTGTCCGTCAAGGTATGACGGGTGAAAATTGCTTCTGTATTTGAACAAAGCAATTGAATGTCTGGTGATATTTTGATAATTGAAATTTTAACCCTAGCTCCAGTAGATTAACCCTAAGCTCAAGCAAATAGGGTTTAATTGTTGACAACCGTTTCGTTTCTTCATTCTCCTAAAAATAAGTCTTACCAGTAAAACAGCTAAGTTACCGGATTCAGTTCAACCTTGTCAAAAAAAATGCATTTTCCTGCATGTTCAACATTGCCAAAAATATTATTAAGTTATAAATAACATATTAAATTTTTGGTACTTCAAGAATGAAATAATGCCGTCAGTAATTAAAGTGTTGTTTTACAAAAAGAGCTTCTACTCCACCAATTTCATTCATTCTGTTAATATAATGGCAGTTGAAACCCGGAAAATATGTAAACCCATCCAAAATACTCCATGTTTCAGTGATTCCAATTACTATGATATCATTAATTTCATTAATTAATCTGTTTAATTCATCAACCTTAGATCCAATACTTCTTACATTTATGTGCAAAATAGCGCAGCATTTAAATTCTCCAAGTGTGTTAGTGTTATGATTTGAGGTTTGAGTATTCAGACTATCAATATTATAATGTGCAGAATTTATTAAGAAAAAATAAACAAAAAGGGAAAACGAAAGGTCAGTCGAAAAAAATGGAACTATTGAAGATGTAAGCAAAAGAAAATCAGCAGACACAACCCATTATCCAATTAAATGGAATAACGAAAAAAAAAATAAATACATGAACCAGTGAAACACATAAAGCCACAAAGTAAATATCACCAAAAAATACTTATAAATTAAAGCAATTCAACCAGTAATCTAAACAAATATAGATAACCAAATATATTTACAAAAATAGTAACAATTAATGACCATTTTTATCAGGTACAAATGAATCAATATAACGTTGCATTTCAGATAATTTTCTTAAAACTTTAAAGTTGCCTTCGTGCTGTACAAGTATATCCCCCCCCCCTCTCTTGTTCAACAGTTGACTTGAAAACGTCTTAATTGCTTGTAAAAAACTCTTCTCTAGCTATAGTTAAGCTCTCAAAAATAAATATACCTATCGATTTCAAAAGTTTCTTGTTAGTCAACACTTTGTCCCGATTTTGCATTCTCACAAACTTGACGATCAAAATTCTTAGGGTGCTTCTTGATTGTAAATTAACATGAAGTTACTAAGAAACCACAATTTAGAAGCAAAACACGCTACTTCATCATAGCAGACATAGAAGAAAGCATCGTTTAGCCCCAAGATGGCGGACGTGTCGCTACTTAAGCTACGATAGAGGGCTTTATTGTCATCAACGCTACTCCTTCTGTGCTTTTAGTTAAAGATTCCGTTGGCTAGCCAATTCTGTGAATGTTGACAAAATCTGTATGTAGTAGGGATAGATTGAATTTTTCATTTAGAAAATCTATTGCAACATTGTTCGGGTTTTCCTTACTAGATTCGAATAAACCATTTGTTATTAGGGATTGTTTTCTATCATATTGTTCCATCATATCAACGTTATCATCAAGGCAGTTTAATCTGGAAATTGAAGCGTACTTGTCTCTTCGGCAAAGAGAGAAGTAATCTAAAACGTTGTTGTTAATTAGGTTTGACCTTTTGAAACGCTAATAAATGTTTGAAAGTGCAATTGCGTTATAGCTCCCAATCGAAGATAATTCCGTAAACAAGGCTTACTTTTGATTTTTAGTGAATGAATTCAAGTTAGTAGTTAATTTACGACGTTATTTTAGGAAATAAGTGCTAAATTTAATTACGTATTATCATCTCTCTAACCGTGTAAAAGAGGTGATTTATTTCAATATTTTAAAAACTTTTATTAAAATTCTACTGTAGAATTGTTATCGAATTGAATAAGAGTGTATATGTTGCGTTTTTACTTCCGAATAAAAATTATATGAACTTTATTTTTGCTGTTTTACTCATGTTACTTTTTATGTATGACATTGTGTAAATGTACAATTTGGTAAGCCAAAATTTAACTCATAATTTATTTTAAGAAGAATAGTAAAGTTATTACTACTATTTATGTTAAAAAACAAACTGGTATAATAGGGTTAACGGATTTCTTGAAATATTAACTATCTTAATTTTATAATAAAGAGTCACCTTTTTATATTGCACGTTTGTAAAATAATTAAAACAATACTTGCTTAAAAGAATTGCTTTTTTTAAAAACGTATGTCCTTTTGTAGCATAAAGATTTCCAATTATCTCGTTTTTATTCTAAATATTTTTTAAGCAAACGTTTATAACATTTTATACATTTTTTCTAACATTTCTATTCGGAAATGTTTCGTAAAAAATAACTGAGAACTTTCATGTAGAGAATTTACAAGTAAACGGCAGATAGCTTTGCATTTAATGAAACACAATGTCTTGTACATGAAACATCCAATCAAATATTTTTTAGAATTGATTACACGTATTATGCTTTAATTAAAATCATAATAATCCACCGTGGTTCAAGTTCCAGAATGTTATATTTTTTACTTTGCTCCAACAGACATTAAAAATACTGAAACATGTGAATTATAAATTAGAAAATACTACCTAAAAACAAATTATAACTTTTTCAGGTCGAATATTTTTAACACAGAGTTTTCCATCCCAAGAGTTAAAAGAAAGAAGAAAAGTTAAACTTTATAGATAAAAAATTATTATGTCTTTCATAGAAAGACAAAATTATTCCCCAGCTTAATTATAAAGGTAATTACATAAATACCATGTTATCTCCAGTAATAAAGAACAAAAAACATCATAGTCTTTTTAAATCTTTCTTTTAATAACCTCTTTCCTTTTAATGTAGGTGGGCAATTTTTTTTTTTCAAGTTACCTAAGTGAAGTTCCTTAATATAATACGCTTTTTCTTAATTTTTGCTATTTCAATCTATTAAGAAACTGGCGCATTATTTTTTTAAATTCATGTTGAAGTCTCTCTTATGTAAATATAACTAATTTGCTCTGAATGTTAATAATGGAACTTTTATTAACAATCAATTTATGGTTTTGGAAAATATATTTTTTTTTACAGTTGACAAAATTTTGCCATAGTAATAACATACTGATTTTGAACCAAAAATGAGCAAAATCTTTTGAATTATTTTACTTCAACAATAAATATGATATATACACCACAGTTTTTTCTGCCAAAAGGAAGGCAAACTTTATTATTTGTTGCATTTTAAATGAGCAACCATATTTAAATTTTACTATACTGTAAACACCTTGTCTTTAAAATTATACATTATATTATGTATTTTTTAATAACTGTAGTAAAATCAGGTCTGAACTCAAAACGCTGCATTCTTTAACACGCAATTTTTTTTCTAATATTTAAAATAATATCTACATTCAATAACAGTATTATATTTGTTAGTTTTCGTTCTGTATGCAGTATTTTAGTCAAATGAGAGCACAATCAATGATGTAAAGTTCAAGAAAGAAAAATCGTTTTTAGTCAATTATTAAAAAGCGTGAATAGAAACGTTTATATATTCAAAATCAAACTATAAGTGTAAGGCAACTTGATTAATTTCTATTACTTCGGAATTGCGAGAAAACGAATAGTTGTTTCATAAAGGATAAATAGCAGTAATATCTAAAATTCAGTCTTTAGATGACAAAGGGCTTTAATTAGGAAATCTAGTTTGTTGATTGATTAGCATCTACGCGTGTGATACCTGATGTTATGCAACTTTTAGAGTTAATAAGAAGGTACTATATTTGTTTAAATTTGAAAGCAAAGCTGTACTTTTCATAAAAATTTTGACGGAACGGACTAATGAATAACATGAGTTCTCCTCAAGGACTATAGATCCTCGTTTTCAATGAAGTTGAAATTTTATCATTTTCAGCAAATTTTGTAAATAAAAAAATCCTGAATCACAATGACAAACGTAAAATTAAAGCAAAATGTTTCCAATTCAAGTACTTAAAAACAAATATTATAAAAGTATGAATGACTGTTACTATATACAGACACATTACCTCGTACATTCAGTTCAATAAGTGCAATTTTGAGTTTTTGATTTTAAGGTGGTATTTGAAGTACTGACTTGTTGGACTTTGAAATTAAATTCTATTAAACTTCTTAATTGCTTTATATCTATATAAATAAAAGAGAGAATATATTTATGTGTGTGTGTGTATGTTTCCTATACATATCCACAGTTTAGTCGGATCTCGACCAAATTTGGCAGGGAGGTACTTGGGCACTCAGGAAAGAACCTATGGGGGATTTCGAACGCCGAAAATGTCCCGAAACATTCGAATTTCGATTTTAGGGCCCAAAAATAGAATTAAATGGCTCTTTCTACCCGAAATAATTATCCGAGCAGTTCGATTTTAGCGCCATTCGAAAGCCCGCAAAAAATCCCCAAATGGTTCATTCATTTCCTTCGAATTGCAAAAAAAAAGGCTGTAAAATCACCGGGAAATAATTAAAAAGCATCATTAAGCCTAATGGAATAGAAATTTTATGTCGGAAATTTATCGTTTGCGCGATCTCATTTTAAATTAGCGTGAAAACAATTCAGAAGGTTGCCACTTTTTTTCTCTCGACTGTGACAAAATAAAATTTTGTTTTTGTTTTGAGATAAAAATTTTCCCTTTTGATTATTATTTGGCGATTTATCTTCTTTCTTTTTTCTTTTGGATTTTAGGTGTTGCGTTTAATTTATTCGGGAATTTTTGATTTGCCGTTTTCTTTCTTAAAGAAGGATTATTTTGACAGGAAATTCACAATATTATTTTCTCTATAATTGGAGCCTGATTGTTGATCATGCGTCACTTGACATAACTTATATTTTCGAAGTAGACCGTGCAAAGCCGACCAATGCAGCTAGTATGCATATACAAGGTGATTCAAAAAAACGTGGACAAAACGACTTGACAAAAAAGTAATTCAACAAGGATTAAAAATCGTATAAGAATAGAAGGTTGTAAACACAATACTGGCGCGCTACATGCACACAAAGCCAACACTGACGGATGCACGATATGGTTGGTTGGGGGAAGTGGGACACTGGGGCTAGTGGGTATCGATATGGTATTTTGTACTTTTTTACACTGACCATGTCATATTTCCTCACATGGATTGGTTTTGCAGGAATTTGGGTTCCGTGGATTTTTTTCTCTAAGCGATAGAACTTAGTCAAAAAAAAATCTGAAAAATATTTTTTCGCGAGTTAAAGCAACATTTTCCAAAAAAGTGTTTCCAGGTTAGTTTTTATTATTTTTTTATGATCATTAAAAACTTTCGTGTATGTTTAACTTAAAGCGCATAGCAACAAGAATTTTCGTATAAAATACTACTAATAAGATTTTGAGAGGAGTGGTCCCACTTACACCGCACATGTTTGCTATAAGGAAGGGGTAAGTGGGTCCCCTGTTTTTAAAATCTTAAATACATGATATATATATATATATATATATATATATATATATATATATATATATATATATATATATATATATATATATATATATATATATGTATATATATATATATATATATATATATATATATATATATATATATATGGCCCTTGCAGCTGAAGTCCAACATGTTAGCACGGCAAAACTACCATCAATCAAAAATCTAAACATTGCATTTATAGTTGCATTGAACTGGATGTACAGAATGATATATATTGTTTTAACCACTTCAGGAACATGAGACACGGTACTTAATTTTTTTTCTGTAAATAAACAGAAAACCATCAGAATTTTAATTTACAGATTTTTTTTACTAAAAGGCTTAAATACCAAAGTTAGTGACTTTTTGCATTGATGTAACATGCTTTTATAATATTCCCGAAAAGTGTTTATGGAATAATTTTGCAAATGTGTGCTTTGTTAATGTTGTCTTTATCTTATGTTTTTTACTGAATCGCTGCTGTTTTTACTGCAGTTTTTTGAAGAAAATTTCCCACATTTTCCAGCCCAACGTGTTTTAATATATTGCTACTGTCTTCGAAGAAGAAAAATTATAAATAAATTGTAAGGTATATAGTGGCTTTTGTTTACTGACATCACGTTTTTTTTTCGGAGGAGGGGGGGTATAACATAAAAACTTTAAGTTCATGTTGGAATTCTACAGTTGGGGCATTTCTAATCTGGACGCATTGTGGAGGCTACTCAGATACTAATCATAGCATTACGACATGCCAGGATAGGTTTTCTCCAACCATAGTTGTACTCTTTTGTACCTGTTGTGACGTCATATTCCATATTCTGAATTAGATGTATTGACCATTTAGTTTCTTAAGTTTTATTTTTTGAACATAAATGAATTACACTGCTGTTTTACATAACTTGCACTGATGATCTTTTACGCTAGCAACTTGCTTAGAGCTACGTTTACATGAAATCAAATGTTGCCAACTCGGTGATATACAAGAGTAATTATTGCTTGTCTGGAGGGGGCAATATCGTAGCTCTTTTTTTTTTTCTTTGCAAAAATAATATATTCTAGCCTTGTATAATTTAAGCACTTTCAAGCTGATTATTCAAACATCTGATCTACATTCATTAAGTTGTTTTTTTTTCTGCTTTTCAAATATTTATGCTAACAGCTTTTCTGATTTGATTGAAATAATATAATAATAAACTTTTCAGATTTTTTATTCCATAACATCTGATTTTTTGATTGAAATATATGTCTAAACAATTTCCCACCTGCTTACATTAACATATATGATGTTTAATTAAAATAAGCTAAATGAAAGCTAATTTGCGAAGAAGTATGGCAACATTTTCTTTTTTTTGCCATTTGTTTAATAAAAAACTATCTAGTCCCCCCATGCTGAAAATGTTTCAATGCCTCGCTTAAGCATTTTTCGATTCTACGTTTCGCGTGTTTAATTTAATAGTCGTTTGCTGTTAGATTCAAAGAGCTGCATGCACCACCATATTGATTGTACTTTAAAAATGAGAATAATCATGAAGGAAATGAATAGAGATAAAATTCAATTATACTGCAAAGAATCATTTTCAAGACTAAATTATAATGAGCATGTAAGGAAGTAATAGTCATCTAAAACATAATTTTTTTAATCAAATAAAAAATCATTTCGTGCATGTATCTGTAAAACCTTTAAAAGAAATTAATGGGTTAAAATAAAATGAAAGGAGAGACACACTCTAGTTCCAGAAGCAATAAGCTCTGAGAAATCCTGATGACCAAATAAAGTTAATGTGGAAAACGGTATTGCTGGTCATAAAAGGCAGCTGCACAGTCCCCTCATCATTTTAAACTACTATGTGTCAGATACAAAGAAAAGCCTAGCCTTGTTCTGGATCCCTCATTGTTTACCTGTTCCTATAAAAACATCTTACTGGATATATGAGGTCATTTCATGTTTCCCTCATAAAATCTCTTAAATGGAGGCGAATGTCAATTTTAAACTCTATGTTATAATTAATGCGTTTAGACCACTCACAATTAGATAAACTTCAATGCTAATGAAAACATTTTTTGCTATAGAATTATTTATTTATTTATTTATTTATTTATTAAGAAAAGAAAAATATTTTCGAATTGTATCTGGATGATTAGAGATTAACTAGTTTTTTCTTTTTAAAACACTTCAATTGCAACTCATTGAATAGTTTTAGTGTCACAGCCATAAAATTTGCACAGCATTTATTTATACAAATGCCAAGCTTTAACAGTTAAACTATTTGCCTTCTGGCTTCGAAATATTGTTGGACAATACAATTAAAATCTTGAAAGTGCAATGCACGTAGTTTAATGGAAACTGTTCACAAAAACTACAAGTCGGTGAGTTATTCAGTCCAAATTTCAAGTTAATGGGCATTTAAGCATTCGTGTCCTATTAAAAGTCGAAAAAAGGCCACAATAGAAGCTCATGATCGACCGATTCACTATTCCAAAGACATTTCCAAGCCTTTCCCTTAGCTAATATTAAAATATCCAATTTGAATTTATTCTCAAATTCCATCTTGATGAGAATTTTAGCGGAGTGAAACGTCATATGTACAGTATCGTCTGCAGGTAAAAAGTCATACCAAGCAGGATTTTTTCGCTGTAATTTTCAACTCTCACATATAAACATCACTTTTACCCCATGTAATTGACGTAAGAGTGCAATCACATTATTGTAAATACTTTACAAATAGAATAACAGTAGAAAATTTATTAGTAGTACTTTGATAAAAGTAAGTCATTTCCCAAACTGAGCAACTCCATTATTCCAGCACTCATGAAAGATACTGACACATATAATTTTCTTCAACACGTATAACTAGGCTTTTGCATTACAATTTATATCGTCACATGGTTAAAAAAAATTGGGCACGAAAAAACTGAAGATGACTTCATCAATATTATACAACTAGGCTCCCGCACTACAATCGGTATCCTCGCAATGCTAAAAATATTGGCAAGAGAAATCTGTGATGCAGATGGTTTCCTTTAAACTACAATCTTTCATTGCAATTTCTATTGTCACGCTGTTATAAAACTGAACTCGAGAAAACGGACGAAGATGATTTATTTTAATAGATATAACTAGACTCTCACACCACAACTTGTAGAGTCACATGGTTAAAATACTATAATCGAGACAACCAGCGTAGATTATATCTTTTAATAGGTGTAACTAAGTTCTCGCATTACACTCTATACCGTCAAAAGGTTAAAGAACTGCACTGCACTCGAGAAAACTCACGCAGTAATTTCCTTCAACAGATATAATTAGGCTCTTACATTACTATTTATATCGTCACACGGTTAGTAATGTACCTATTAAGAACTTAGTTTTTGATCCAAATAACTATACGTCAACATGATGTTTCAAAATTTCAAATATGACAATTTTCAAACCTAGAGTCAAAAACGTTTGACGATTGATTAGCCTTTTAAATACTTAGAGTAAAATCTGTAAGTTTGACCACTTTTGACTCGTCTAAGTTGACCGCTTTTCTCCGGAACAGAATGAGTACTGTACTATATAATATCAACCTCTATAGCTTAATCACCTGCCCAAGTGGTTCACTAAAATATTGCAACACAAGTGGACAACTCGCACAGATTTCACTGTACAGCAGTTCTGCTTCAAGTTGCTTTTTAAACATATGCACTCAAAAATGTTTTACAAATTCTTCTGGAACTGAAATTTTCAGCTCCAATAGGTTGCCAAAATTATGTGGACACTCAAAAAAGGCCATGATTCCCACTTTACGTACATTTCACGTGGTTACAAGTGTTTCCAATGATTCAAAACATTATTTTTAGAAAAAAAAACTGATTTTATTTTATGCAAATAAATACTTGTTTTTAATTTTGAGTGTGCATATTTTAAAGCAATAATGTTTTAGTTTCAGTGTTAAAATTCGTAAAATTTGCGATTTACTAAATTACGAGATTTCAACCCTACCATTCTGTTGTTTCTTAATCCTAGCGCCGCAGGAGAATCCCATGTCTACAGTTAGCTAATAAAAGGATGTCCTTGCAAATAATCTTTTTTTGGGGGGAGAGAGAGGTTTTTGTTTTGATTCTTAACAATTATGGATCGAGGAAAAACTCTTTTTTCACAGAAAAAAATCCAATGTAAAAACAATTCTAATGGTTGCAAGATAGCAAACATTTCAAGTAATTTTATTTCAGATATTACACAAAATACATCTTAATTTCGATATGAGTTTCAAAGCTTCTGCAAAACAAATGTGAGTTGTGAAAGGAAAAACATTACAACACCTTATTCTGACAGCAAATTTGAAAATAGTTGTTAACAAACTGTAAAAGGATGTGCCACATGACTAATCCAATTCGTTCAAATAGATTTAAATTAATATTTCAAAAAGAATGTTGTGTAAAAAACTATGAAAATACATATATATATATATATATATATATATATATTGATATGCAACCGATTACAACTTTACAGGACGTCATAAAGTCCCAAATTTGCATAAAAAATAATGTAACAAAGCGACATTAAAAACTGCATAGTTAAATTCATGGTATCTCAATACCCAGGTAAAAGAGTGTGCAGTAGTATGTTAGAAAGAATGTCCAGGCAAATTGAAACCTTGTCAGGTAATAAAGGAAACATAATGAAATATTAACAAAGCACTATATTAACCCTTTATTAAATTTTTTCACCCATTTATTTTTTCGATATATTTTCTAAGCTCAGTATACGTATTTGTAACCCAAACAAAGTAAAATAAGCTAAAACTGGTTAGCTTTTTAAAACGAATTTCATTACTATTTTACATAATCAAGAAATTTTTTTGTGCGTCCACATTAATTTGGCAAATTACTGTACGTGTATTGAAAAATTAGCTTGCATGGAAGGATAAGCTTTCAGACTTCGTATCAGTATATGTACTTCAATTTTAATTAATACTACAGATAGCTGTCAATATTAACATACTAAAAACAAACAAAAAGAAAAATACTACTAATGCAAAAAGGGATTTTTTTTCAATTCTTCAGAATAGCTGAACATAAATTTAGTCTGAGAGCTTAGTGTCTTTCCTGAAATCCGAAGCATGTGACACATTCCACACGATTTACCACTGGGAATTTACTCAAATTAAATCTATAAAGTTTAATCAACATTGGAAAGAACTGCCATTTTAATGGTCCTCATAAATTTCCTCTCATATCCTCAAATATTTCTCATTTTCAGAATTTAGTTTTTATTGCTTTAACGTCATTTTTTTTAAATGACTGCTCACCATAATTACCTTAAATACCCATAAAAATATTCCCTTTTGTACTTAAGTATCCTTGTAAAAAGTTAAAATAAATTTTAGATGTGAGAATTAATTAAACACATTATAACTCCAACTGTGAATAAATCAATCGTAGTAATGAGAGTGCTGAAAAAATTAAATTATTTGCAACGTAATTAACATTTCTACAAGGAATAATATAAATTAATAAATTCAATAAATCTTTTTTTAGTGATGAAAATTTATGGAAAAAAATTAGTTTTGTTTCCCTTAAACATTAAAAAACGTTTTCAACCTCATTTATGCATCTAAATCCTTGTCGTAGATAAGAAATATATTCTATTACAAAAAAAATCGACGCACTTAGAAGGAGTAGACAGAATAAAACGAAATTTTAAACACGTAAGGGGTTTCATTCCATGCGAAATGAGCAAATCAGCTGTGGCTGACACGTCACAGATTTCAATGAAAATTTTTATTTAGGTAAATCATACATATATATATATGTGAGAATGCAAAGTATGAAGTTTAAAAACTGTTTGTTGCTTTGTTATTGAAATTAGAAGTTGATGCTTACGCTAAGACTAAATTTTCAGAGTTCATGGCAGCCAGTTTGTGACTGAATTCCTCCGTAAGTTATAAACGTGCATTAAAAAAATAAATATTTCTATATTCTATAAAAAAAATCTCTACTAGGGAAGAAAAAATTTAAATTTATTCGGAGCTTTTTTTGAATCAGAGATATTAACAAAGATTGAAAACTAGCCAAATTACTTTAGATTTAAAATCACTTTTTTAGCTCTTTTAATAAAAAAATAACAGCAAAAAAGATTCAGATTGGAAAACCCTTTGTAACTTACTGTCTGCTCTAATTTAGTAATTAATTTTAAATTCCTTGATGATGAAATCTTACTTTAAAAAATCAAAAATTTCCGAAATTTTCATGCTTTTTTCTATTTCAAATGCTTGTTTGATAATGAGGGAATGCCCTTAATTTACTCATTTTTTACGTAACATATTGAAGTGTCTTTTAGATAATATTAAATTTTATTCATTGGAATCAGCGTATTTTTGTTACAAGAGTAACTTGAACTAAGGTAAATTCCATTAGTTACGACTATTTATTGTAAGTTTAGCAAGACTAAACCATTTCTTTCATGTTTCATTTTTTCAAAAGTATGTTTGTGAAGTACTTGATGAAATGTTTCCCTACTGTGAAGAACATAATAGTCCGGTATGCATAATTAGATGTAATAGGGAAGTTTTCGATTTTTCAATTTTATTTTTATATGATAGAGTAACATGTATGAACATCATAGGTGAAAAAATTTTTGCGATACGATAAGTAGTTTTTTTTTAATTAATTTTTAAAATTCAAGCCCTTGTGACGTCAAATGACATAGGAAGTGACGTCATTCCCTCTTCCGGTAGGGGAGAAGCCGAAGGTCACTCATTCGACTTCGAAGACGAAACGTAAAAGGCTTATCTCCTCGCATTTAACTCCTCGCGTTTCTGGAACATTAAACCTCTCATCCTCTCGAAAATATTCGAATAACATCATTGATATTACATTAAGAAGATTATTTAGATTGTGCTTTAACGAATCCGGCCTCCATAGTGTGTTCAAAAAGATTATTGAATTTCTAAAAAATAAAAATATCAGCGCGCTCAAAATGTTCCTATACTCGATTGCAAGTTTTCTTGGCTATGGAGAAATGAGCTGCGGCCAAGTGAAGGAAATAGTTCCTTGCGCTTTGCCAGATAATCGGGGGAAATTACGCACTTTGCTTTCGAAATCGGATTAGTTAGTTAAACCGACGCAAAAGGGACATTTTTTTGTCATAATTTCTGTGAATCGTTAAATATTTTCAATTTTAAGAGCGGTGCAGCGCGGATCCATACATTCATTTGCAACTGAACGAACCAGCCAATCAGAGCTCACAAACAGTTGGCGATCTCCGGATATTCTGCGTTTGGCGCGATTTTGCTCAAGTGCTCCACTCTCGTTCGCTCGTCGTCCGCTGTAGTTCACTATTTTCGCTCGTTTTATTTTCTATCTTACTTGCTCGTTTTTCTATTTTTGTATCATTGATAATGGAATCTACGACGCCAAAATTGAGCTATGTGTTTCAGCCACACAAGCAAGGCAGCGCTTTGAAGAGCTCTGCAAAGACTATAGTTATGAATGTGTTTCATAAATTGCAAGTAAGGAATCCCAACGATTCTGTCACTGAAATTTTGGACAAAACTTCGGACTTGACAGGTGTTTCAACCCGCAGCATCTTACGAATGCAAAATGAATTTAAGATCCAAGGCTCTTTTTCTACACCTGGGAGAAAAAGGCCCGCAAGAAAAGGCAAAGCAACGCGAATGCAAAAGTTCGACGACTTCGTCCTGTCTGCCATTCGAAGGAAAGTGCATTTGTTTTTTAAAAGAAACGAAATACCAACGGTGGCGAAAGTCATGAAGACTATTAACGAGGACACTGACCTACCAAATTTGACAATCGCCACAACAAGAAGATTGATGCAAGATTTAGGGTTTGTGTACAAGAAGAGATCAAGGAATTCTATGCTGATAGAGAGGGAAGACATCCAAGTCTGGAGACGAAAATATTTGAGGCAAATTCGCCACTACCGAAATGAAGGAAGGACTGTGTACTATACAGATGAAACCTGGGTGAATTTTGGCCACACAAAGCAAACAGTGTGGCAGGACACTTTCATCAAGAGGCCGAAAGAAGCATTTATGTCTGGCCTCTCAATGGGATTAAAAGCTCCTACAGGAAAAGGATCCAGGTTAATAATTACTCATGCTGGAAGTGAGAAAGGCTTTGTGAAAGGAGCTGCTGATGTATTCAAGGCAAAAAAAAGCAAAGGAGATTATCATGAAGAAATGAATGGAGATTACTATGAACAATGGTTTAAAAATAAATTGCTGCCAAACCTTGACCCCAACAGTATTATAGTTATCGACAATGCTTCATACCACAGTGTTTTTGTGGAAAACATTCCCAACACTTCCACCAAAAAAGATGACATTCGACGATGGCTGACATCAAAAAATATCGCTTGGAACTCGGATATGCTGAAAGCTGAACTTTTGAATCTTGTACAAAATGTCCGCAGCAAGTATGAGGAGTACCGGGTTGATAGGATAGCGGCTCTTCATGGTCATACTGTTTTGCGGCTTCCCCCTTATCACTGTGAGCTGAATCCCATTGAAAACATATGGAGTGTTGTCAAAGGGAAGGTGGCAGCAGAAAACAGAACATTTAAAGAAAAAGAAGTGGAAGAGCTGACAAAAAAAGCTATTGATAATGTCTCAGATGAAACGTGGAAGAACTGCGTTGGTCACATTATTAAAGAAGAAGAACTAATGTGGGAACTTGATGGAATGTGCGATACTGCTGTTGATAACTTGATAATTCATTTTGATCCCGATTCGACCGACACTGCTTCTGAAGGAATGCTTAGTACAGAAGAAGTCATGTCATCCTAAAAATTAAGGCTTCTGTAATTGCGGGTGGTATTTTGTCGAGTTTTTTGTAAAAGGTCTAGAACAGCAAAAGATATTGGACAAAATGAAAATCCAGATCTATGTTAATGAGTAAAATTATGGCTATGATGCAATAGAACTATTACATAATTCAATTCAATTAAAACTTTATTGCAATATCAAATATTTTATAATGTTTCGTAAAATATTTTTAAATTGATCAACTAATAGAAATCAAACGATTGTATATGAATCATAATCTTTTACATTCCCAAAGGAAATGCAAATAACGCTTTGGTTGGACTAGAACATTTTCTTTATCAACATCGACTAGTTAATTCATCCTATATGACTTTTAATTCTAGATTCAAAAAACTTCAGACATTTTTTCTTGTTTTAGTTGTTTACATGCATTATCGAAGATGAAATTACCATGTGACAGAGACTAATATTTTAAAATTTACAGCAAATACACATGTTTTATTAATTGTTATTTAATGTATTTTAATTTGATTTCAATTATCAATCTCCGAATAAACATCTCGTCGTAAAAAAAGCTCTATTTTCACTTCAAGTATTTCACACACAATTGTATGTAATGAGCAATTTAAATGTGCTATTTTGTTTTATAAATTGTTCCTTAAATGAAAAGAATCAACATATTCATTTATAGAGATGCACCGAATATTCATGCTGCATTTTTGGTGGATAAAACGTATATTGGGTTCTATCGAATACTTCAATGTTCAGCAACTAATAGGAAACAAATTCAAATGTTTGATAATTAGAAATCAAACTTTTTTTGTCATATATTGAATGAAAGTTACAGTATAGTATAATTCAAAATTAATTGAAACTGTTACTTAACAATTTTATCATATTATAATAATTTTAATGAGAGAAAGAAAAAAACTCTCTTGTTAAATTTAAATTGTGTTGCTTTTCAATGTTTTCTTAATTCTTAATCATTATTTATTATCATGTTATTAAAATTTAATAACCCTTTGCACTTATAGAGAAATCAAAAATATCTGGCAATGTTGGACTTTCTTAATTTTAATGATGATCATACAATTTATCAGTTACCAAAGAGAATACATACCACAAAATCAGTTGAAAAAATTGTAATTTGTAATGATAATTTAAACAACTTTGGTTTCTATTTGTATGTAAGATAAATGCAAGATTCCTTATTTATGACATAACAGGTTGCCATGATTATGAGTTCTCAAATCATATACAGTGTTTATATGAATCATGTTTGTTCTAAACTGTAAAGCAGCTAATTCAACAAAGCTGGGTTTTGTTCGGATTTATTTTAAACTTTATATATATATAGATTAACAATTACACTTAATGTGGATAAATTTGCGATGTAAAATGGAAATGCGTTTACATCCCCCCCCCCCCAAAAAAAAAACATTGGCATAAAATTGATATTTTGTCTGGGGCAGTTTTTTCCAGCGCGGAAACAACTGACATGAAAAATAACATATTATAATTAGGCAAGACATTAAAAAAAATTAAAAAATTGATTTGAATTTTGACATCTTGAATTCAAATTATGTTTTTCGCAATCACGAGTGTGTGTTTGTGTCTGTGTGCAGGCATGTGTGTGTGTGAAGGTATGTGTGTGTGCAGGCCTTTGTAAGTGTGTGTGTGTGCGCGTGTATGCGTGCGTGCGTGTGTGTGAGGGATATGAACGCAACCTAGAGACGGTGCTCGCTAGAGGGGCAGCATGGGAGAGGCAGGTCGAAGGTGGTGCTGCAGAGGGTGATGGCGGGGGAAAAATCATCTAACATCATTCAACAGTCAAGTGAAAGCAATAAGCAATCGTGATTGCTCAAAAAAATGAAATAGCAGAAAATAAACCTAAAAAATACATTACAATAAAAAGCAGAAAAATTTCGCATTAAAAATATAACACTGTTATAAAATCAAATATCAGAACGAATGTGATTTTTATTAGCGGCTGGTGCTGCAGAAAAGAAAATATTACAGCGTTAAATCCAGGGCTGTGGAGTCGGAGTTGGACTGATTTTGGGGTAAAGGAGTCGGAGTCGTTAAAAAACATGCCGACTCCGACTCCAGGATTTTTTTTCTTTCATTTTCACTGACTCTCCTTACATTTTTTGAAAACTGACCACTAATTGGTTCGATTACATGTATAAAAAGCTACAAATGAGAAAATAACTGCCGTTATGGCAATCAGCTAGCATGAGCGCTTACCGAACATTCTGTAGCCGTCCCCTAGTTTGCTTGCTTTTTAACTTAACTAATAGCAACTGTCATCAAACGGTTTTGTTGCCTAGCATTCCCAAGTAATCACTTTCAAATAAAAATAGAAGTATAGTGTTTTGTTCGATCTCAGTTATAAAATAGTAAAAGGAATGTAACAATTTAGTAAGCGGAGACCCGTATCTCGGGTTTAAACTTTTGAGGGTGTTCGGCAAATTCAAATAAGTTCTGGCGCGAAAGCACGAATCCAAAAGATCCGATGAAACAATCTAATGTTTTTTAAAAATTATTATTAAGAATATTTCTATAAGCTTAGTTCTCACTAAAAAGTATGGAACAAAATAAGTGTAAATGATTTCTTGGTTACAACACTCAATAATTAGTTACTAATCTTAAAATATTCATATTAAGGGTAACTCTAAAGCAGCCAATAAAATTTAAATTAAAAATTTTTAAGCTAAAAAGCTATATCCATATTTCAGTTTTAAAGGGGTGACCCACTTTCCCCAAACAACCCCAAAAGTAATTTTTAAAAAAGTTTCTTGAATATTTTAATTGCATTGCATTGCTTGAATATTTATCATTTCAAGGGCATTTTAAAGGAATTTCGAGGTTATCAAAAACTTACCAGTGGGAATTATAAATATATTGTGTTTTTTTACCCATCCCCCTTCTGCTTTTCTTTGTTTCAAAGTCCTTTTTATATATCAATACAAAAAATACTTTCCTGCAGTTGAGGCTAACCTAACCTGGCAGTGTCTAATGCTGTGATTAGGATCTGCGTAGAATTTATATTGCTGCCAAGTTAGGTTTGCCCTAACTATAGTGATGTATTAATGAAGTTATTAAGTCATAGAAACTTTGGTTGAATATATTGAATGATATTTTTACATTAGAAGTGAATAAAAATAAAAATCAATAATTTTCGATTTTGAAGATTCCCCAGTAAATTTTTCTGGCTGCGCTACTGACCCACGAGACCGAGTGGATGCCCCCCCCCCTCCTTGAAAAAAAAAAAAGAAAAAGTAATCATTATTCATTCTCTGTAGTGTAACATACTTGATCACATAATAAATTTATGTAGAAAGTTTATGAAGTACATTTTGCAAGTTTTTCTTATAGCGTAAGAACATTAATCACATTACTTACCTAGGTTTCTTTTTTTGAGTAAATTTTAATGCATTACGATTGTTTTTGAGAAAATTTGTCAGGCTTTTTTTGAAATAAAAAAAAAGTAATAATTTCTACCAGTAACGACTTTTATATTTCTGAGAAGAGGAAATAATTTTTAGAACAAAATACTTGAATTAAATACCGTTTTTTATAAAGTGGTGGGGGGGGGAGCATTTCTTATTCAATCAAATGAAAATCAATTGCTATTCTGTCATACCGCTCATTGGTTTCTTGACTGAAAGTAGATCCTGCTTAATAAGTCCCCCCCCCCCCTCTTCTGCCGAGCGTACCAAACATTTTAATTTCTCATTTTTATCCCGTAAAACTGCGATTCCATGTACGGGCCCGACTCTAACATAAAAATCAGTTCCGTGTGAAGTATGCCAAAGCGGATTAATTCGCCAAGCAGGCAACTGCGAGTGCGGTGTCTTATCGGAGATCTTCCTTACAAACCTACAGGCGGTCTTTTCACTCAGTGTTTTTCCTCCGCCCGTAATGACGTCACTGACAAGTTAACTTGCAAGCTAGTATAGCGAAAACAAGGGATCTTCGGCGGAAGGCTGCCCATTCGCGCCCTGTGACGTAGGCTCGTGACGTATCAGAAGCGCGCACTTTTGCGCGTGGATTTTTAAAAATTCATTAAAAATCAACCACGGTGTTTTAAAATTCGGCGATGGTGAATTTTTTAGTTTTTAGGGTCAATTAACAATGTCCAATAGCCAAAATATGAACATTTAATGGGTTGCAACTTCCCTATTGTGCCACTGAATGTTGAATTTTCCCCTCTACCCGTGGTATAGGAAGAAATAACTGTAAAGTTTCTAGAAAACCTATCATGTCAGCATGACTAAAAAGAACATACTGAGTTTAAAGATTAAGAAAGAGGACCATCTCGTCTAATTCTCAATAGCATTTGAGATTGGACTATGAGTTTTAAGAAATTTGTTTTATCCAGGAATATATTTGACAAAATACAACCATTATTTCAACTGTACTGCTGCGACGTTCTTTGAAACAAAAGGATTCCTTTGGTAGCGAAACTCGTCTATTTTAGTTATAGCTTTTCTGTCCAGAATAAAAATTGCCAGTTAAGCATTTGCCACACAATTAATCTAATTTTCAATGGAAATCAGATCACTTTTCTTTCTACTATCAATGGCAAAAATGCATATTATGGCATTCAAACTATTATCCGACAGAACAAGTATGCATACGACATACAATAATCCAATTATAACTGCAGGATATTTTCTCCTTCTGCCTGCTACAATCCCAAACAGTTTTTTTTTTTTTTTTTTTTTTTTTTTTTGTCCCATGAATAAAACTTATCAATCTTGAAAGTTTGGCTCAATAACAATTTATTGAAGTACCCATAGCTGTCTTGGAAATATGAAATCATTATCGTTTCAGCTCAATTAACAATTGAACACCTAAATTATTAGTCTTAGATCATCAGAGGAACGAGCATATGTTTGAAAAGAAAGAGTTTAGAGATTAGGCTAAATCCAACATCAATAATTTCATTTGTTTGTTACATATATATATATATATATATATATATATATATAGCAACTATTTGTGACTGAGTAATGTTTTTCTACACATTGATTTTATACATCGATATCTTTTCAGATAAGTTATTTTCTTATTAAGTTTGGGAACCCACATAGACCGAGACCGTTACTATAGCACACATGACCTATTAAAGATGACATCTGGAACTTCTTGAAATATAGTAAGGAAAGTACTATTAATGTCTTCAACTGGATTTTCATACAAAAATTGAGCCACAAATTTTTAGCCAGATGGAAAGAACTTTTGTATAGAGAGAGAAAAAAAATCTTTTGATGCATTTGTTGACGGTTTTATTCTTGCTTAAGATATAAATTTTATCCACTGTTTTTTTATAAATTTCACACTATGCCAGTACATTTTTTTCAAAAAATTTAAATGAATGTTCCTACTTCTTTTGCATTATTTAGTTATTTATCTAGTTCTTCGAATTCTCGTCATTTCACATAAAACACAATAGAAATGCTAATGTTCTGAATTTTTTTTAAAGCTTAGAAATCAAACACCAATTTCAAATTTCTTCAAGCAAATTGTAGAAATACTGTTCTGTATTCCTGCAAAATTTGTAAGTGGTCGAAAGTTTCCCTCATTTAAATTTTTGGGCCTATGTGAAGGGGAAAATCGCCATTTTACAAAATGTCACTAAGATCAAAACTGATTTTGAAGACAAAAGGAGTTAAAACAGAACTTCAAAAGTAAGATATTTCTTTCATAACACTTAGCATGTTATTGGGTCTCAATTTCATCAAAGCTAATACATTCCTTAGAGCTTGAGATTAAAAAATATTATGCTTAATTATGAGAAAACTGAAATATTTTCAGTTTTTAAAACACGGTTAAAATTTAAATATAATAACCTTGAAAATTTTAATCATATCATATGAACTGCTTTTATTAAATAGTTAATAAAATACAAACCTTCAAAAATGCAACATTTAGCATTTATAAGAATGCTGTTCAATGTGACCAATTTTCAATTGCATGTAACTTTTAAAATAAAAAAATATTTTGCCAAAGTATTTTAGATATTTTTATATAGGCGTAGAAGGAACCTCCATTCCAAATTTCAAGAAAATCTGTTACCATGCGGCTACCAGCCACCACTTTTTTGTGAATTTTGCTCATTTCGTATGGAATGACCCAAAGGAAACATTGATAGCGAAAAAGGATTACAAAAACAAAGCAAAATGTTCATTTATTACTAGAAAATTCCTTTATGGATAGAAGGTTTAGTACCCGTCAGGGCCGGTTCTAGTACTTCTGCCGCCCTAAGCAATATTGAGAAGTGCTCCCCCCCACCCCCACCTCACTGAATAATAATAATTATTATTTTAAATAATAATATATCAATAAGGTCAAAATAATAGCTAAGTGCTTAAAATTAAAGTAACTAAAGTGACTTTGGTACACATTCTTTTTTTTTTTTTTGTCAAGCACTGAAGCAATGAATCTTATGGTGGTGAAGAAGAAATTCATACTAAAAAAATATTTTCAATTTCGAAATTTATCGTCCCTAAAATCTGCCGTATTAGGCGGCTGCCTAAGTCGTCTACTCCTGGAGCCGGGCCTGGTACCAGTTTGAGCCTTCTCTAGCGTAAACTTACGAGGCGATACCGGCAGGGCCTGACTAAAGTTTTTGAAGACACTGGGCACAAAGTTTATTTGGTGCCCCCTCCTCCTCCTTGAGCTTATTTTTATGGAGAAGCAGTAAAATATCCTAATACTTGCGTATTAACATATCTGTGCTATATTTGGTGGTACCTATATTACAAATAATAAAAGTGATATAATATTACGATAACTAAACATGATAATATAAGCTGTAGTCAAACTTAGTCCGTTGGAAAAAGCCATTAATATCAAAGTTATTTATGGTAAAACTTTAAAAAGTGTTGTAAATATAGAACGAATTTGGAGTGTTTTTCGGATTTACGAAAGAGAGTAAATTTTTACATGATTTTTTTTTCTAGATTTAACATTTACATCTTGTTATAGTGTGATATGGAATGAGTCCAAAATCAAAATTTTACCTACAGATTTGGTGGCCCCCAAATGTTGGTGCCCTGAGCCTGTGCCCCATGTGCCCATGCCTTAATTTGGCCCTGAATACAGGTGAAAACTGAGACATAACAGTCTAGTCCGATGTTCTACGCTATCTCGTTCTGCATTGACTGTTTGTTTACAGGGACTATTCATTCGATCAAACTCGTAGACCGCCCAACTTACCGTTCAAAGTGATCATAGATATTTTCAATCTATGAAAAATCAGGGGATCGAGCATGCCAGAGAAAATGATAATGTGGAAGAGGAAGTCCGCTGACACCCTTGCTGTGTAAGATCAAGATTATACTATTAAAAATTACTCCGGGATCCTTGCCATCAGCGCCAAAACAGTTACTGAAGCATGGGAAAATCCTACTGTTCGGCCGTCATGGTATTGGGGATAATATTAGGTGTATACCATGTATCATATGCTGTGGCATCCGATAACCATTTCATGATCCCGTACACAACCCAGTTGCAGGTGCAATATGCTGCTGAAAACAACGGCAGGGTTAGGGCTTTCACACTGCCTCGCCTCCATTTGGAAAAGTGTCACATTCGACGGGATTGGACTGCAAACGTATGGATCCAGATCGTCTTTACCGACGAATCCAATTTCAAATTGGACAATGATGGCAATCGCATACTCTCGCAGAGACTCCGTTGTAAATGCTCTTGCCTTAGCATTTCAGCAGCATGCCGCATCCACAGGAGGGATGATGTCATGGGGTACTATCGTATACGAGCCATGGTCACCCCTTATATTAATCCACAACACCCTAACAGTCTAACGGACTTTTGTAGCATGCGTCAGACACATGTGTTGGCACTAATTGCAGGGCTCCCAGGAGCCTTTTTTTTAACAGGAAAATGTTCGATCACACACAGCAATGGTGTCAGGGGAATTCCTCTTACACGCTGTAACCTTCTCTGGTTTGCTCGATCCCCTGATTTGTCATAGATCAAGTATATCGGGGATCTCTTTGGGTCGTAACCTGAACGAACTACGAGTTTGATTGAACTAGAGGCAAATTTCCAGTAAATGTGGAACGAGATGACGTAAGACATCGTACGATACTTTTAAGCCACAACCTTCTCCAGCATCGCCCAGTGCATTCATGCTATAGGTGACTCAACAGGGTACTAAAACCTCTATTCACTAGAAATTTTTCTTGCAATAAATGATCATTTTGCTTTCGTTTTGTAATTACTTTCTTATATCAATGTTGTAATCAGGTATGTAAAATGTCGTTTCGTTCTTACAATTCCTTCTTGGTGTTTCTTCAACGCTGCTACTTTTCTTTTGATTTCTTATATAAAGTTAATTTCAACTCATATCTAAACTCCTTACACTGATAATATTCAATTTCAACTCATAACTGAGCTCCTTATACTTATAAGTCAAACAAATACCTTTGTGTTAAAATGTTAAATAAGAAATAACAACGTCAGAAAGCACAAATTGTAGTTTACTACAGACACGTGCTTCGGCGTTAAAAGGAACGCCTTTTACAATGCAAAAGAAATGAGCAAATGGATTTATTTTTCATTGAAAAAAGGCGTTCCATATAATGCCGAAACACGTGTCTGCAGTTATTTCTTAATTTCTGCAATTAATTTCTGCTGCTAATGCTGCAATTTTTGTTGCAAAAATGCCGATGCAAACGAAATTTAAATTCAATTCTGCTTCGTGTCACAAAAATTTTACGAAAAATCTAAAATACGTGACTTTTTATCCGCTTAAGAAACATTTTGAAACAGAGTAAATTATTTTTGCGTTATAATGATACCGCAATTATAGAAAAATATATATACTTGAAGCATTAAATAATTATCTTAAGTTCTCCAAAAAAATCTGAAAACTATCTGCATGAATTGTTACAAAACATTTTAATTTGTGTTAACAGATTGCTCTTTAATTCTAAAAATGTAACAAAAAATATTAACAATAGCAGAAGCGTAAAAAATAACTTATTAAATACGAAATTATTATGTTCAGTTAAAAAAAAGCTCCTCGGAAATTTAATTAAAAAGGTAATTACTTAAAGAGCATGTTATCTTAGATGAAGCAATAAAGAGTTAAAGAAAAAATCTGTTTTTAAACGTTGAGGGCTCTTTTAATAACATTTCGCTAATACTTCGCCTTACGAATTTTCACCATTATTTTATATGCTCAAAACAGACTTCTCAGCGCATAATGCATTATAAATTTAGCTATTTCAAGCTGTTGAATTTTAAGGGGGATTTTTTTCACCTGAATTTCAGATAAAGAAATGCTTAAATTATTGTAAGGTAAGCCATTCAAAAAGATCTTCCGAGATAATAAATTTATAACGCTATAATTTAGTTCAAAACTTTTTGTAGATAATAACGCAGGCTTGTTTTTATGGAGTACGTCATAAATTTTCCCGTGAGTAGCTTAAACACAATGCAATAAATAATAGAAGACTGGGAAATTGGACGTGTTTCCCTGAATTTATTTTGTTAAATCTGTGCAGTTTGTAAGTTTACTGGTAAAGAGACAACATTTCTGTTGAAATTTTGTACTGCAACTAAGTTCACCGTAATTCCGTTGATTATTCACGCACATTTAATGTCAGCTACCATCTTTATCTCATTAACCAGAGGTTCTTATTAAGAGTTTTATAAATTGGTAATAAGCAAAACATCGACATTTATTCACACTAATTTCTAGAAGGTAACAATTCCAATGAGTTTTGAAAAAATGCAGATAATTTTGGTCGTTGATATTTATCATGAAAAATTATTGTACGAAAATGTATTTCACAGAATGAAAAATTTTTTTAATGCAGAGGAAAGATTAAAAAACCTTGGTCGGATAGGATTTAAAATGTAGAGTTAATTGCATTGACCGTAAGTCGATAAGCATACAGAATGACCTTTCTTCTGTTTGTATCGATAGTCCAGTATAAGTCGTATAATTAATAAAAAAAGTAATACAAAATCTAAAAGGGAGTTTTTAATTTAACTAATTAATTGTTTTTGGTTTTATTTATTTATTTATTTTTTATTTTTATTTATTTATTATTTTCTTTATTTATTTATTTATTTATTTTTATTTTCTTTTATTTATTTATTTATTTATTTACTAGCCGCCTGCGGCGACCAGTTGGTTCGCCTTCTTACGCCAGTCGCCTTTCTGTGCAAGCAGCCACCTACGGCGGCTGTTTGGCTAACTTGTCATTTACCTTTTTACTTCAAGTTTGCCGCCTTCGGCGGCTGTTTAAACAAATTTGGCTGCAGTATTAATCAATCCATCTCTATCTTTTTTTGTGCCATTCACATTTTTACGCCATCTACCTTTACGATCTATCTCTAAATTTTCTTATGCATCTCTATTTATTTTAACCTCCCCGTCCATTTCCTAATGAAAACGAAGATCACTCAAAAAACCACTTTTTTTTTATTTAAGTAGAGCAAAAAAAAAAAGCTCAAATTCCCCGTAGTGTGCAATAAGTGGCGTTTGACAAAGAAAAAAAAAATCTCGCTGTTTTTATTGAATTAAATGCGCATAACTATGAAATGTAACGTAATATCGAAACAGCAAAACGTCCAGCTTGGGGGGGGGGGAGGGGAGATGGAAAATGAAATATATGCATTCCCTAAATTAAACAAAAAAAAGGAAAGAAAAAAAGCAAGCGCTGCCGGAAAAACACGTGGTCATCACGTCATAATATGTAGAAGTAAGCTATATATTAAAAAAAAAAAAGATTAACATTGTTTGCGATTAAGATTCCATCGTAAATATCGAATCGAAATCCAAGTAGTGACGTCAGAGGCATAGAATATTGAAGAATGCTTTTTTCGACCGATGCGTAGAAAGATATGATGTGTTCAGCATTAAAAAAATTGTAAAAAAAAAACTATTGCGTATTTTTAAGAACTTTTTTCTTCTGAAGAGGGCGCAATGTTCTTACTATTACCAACTTAAATTTTAGAAATGAGGCTTTGATACTTCTCGCAGGATGATATTAGAAAAATATAAACCCAGAAAAAAATGCAAATTGAAGGTTTTTTCAAAAATTCATAAAAAATACAAAAATTGCTCTATCTTCAAAATTTTTTCATTCATCATATTTGAAATTAAATTTCCTACACTATAATACAAAAAATATTCGTGGGTTTGCAATTGGTTCGGGGTCTGTGAGGTAAAAAGTGCAAAAAAACACATAAAACATTAAATAACTTTTTTTCTAATTAAAATATCAAAAATCGAAGCCCGAGGTGCACATCTTCGGCAAAAGCAGCACCTGTATACCAAATTTCATCTTTCTAGGCCTTACCGTTTTCCCGGGAAGCGCGCCACACACACACACACAAACATCTTATTTTATTATATGTATAGATTTTTTTATTTTATTTATTTATTTATTTATTTATTTATTTATTTATTTTTTTTTGCTGTTAGTCAAAATTTTGGGGTTTTAACTATGGCTTCCTGTTAGGTTAAAGAAAATTAATGTATCAAAGCCCGAATTTTCAATTGAGTATGAATTTGATAGTATTTTAATTAAAAGTTTTGAAAATTTAATTTCTTTTTCCTCACTAAGAAGTTTTACAAATTTTGCTCATCCTGTAGCACAAAAAAGCACTGCTGTTTTACAAATCAATATGAAAAAAACTCTCATCCGCATAAGGAAATTTTAGCATGATAACTTATGTAGCTTGAATGGCAAACGAATGAAATGATAGTTTAAGCCGATAAAAGTTTCGTAAAAAAGAACCTATATTCGATTTTGGAAGTATTAAGATATAATAACATGTGTTGGGGGAATAGAAGAATATAAAATCGTCCTCTAGCATTACAGAAGAATTTTCGTTATGTTAGCTTTTCTAGAAAATGTTCTAAAAATGAGGTAAAAAGAATACTTAGTTTTGCAAAAGAAATTTGGTCGAAATACCAGCTAAATAAAGTAGTGAAATTTGTCCAAAGCATAGTGTGTGCAATGAAGATAACTTGGACATTCAAAGCGTCAAACAAGGTCGTTTTTAATAATGGAATTTAAATGTATGTAGCATTTGTTATGTTTATTAAAGTAAAATTTATATTGACCTATCGAAATTTCTCTATTTATCAAACAATACATTATTATTCAAACGCTTTTATTTTCTAAGAGGCAGTGGATTAAGTTTTTCAGATGTTCAAAAGTATTTCTTAAACGTCTTCAACGTTCTTTATTGTTATTTTCTGTGTTTAATTTCTTAGGTATTTCTTCATTTCAGTATTTAAATTTTACCTTTTTTATACTGTCAATCCAACTTTTCACATTTGTAATTCACATATGAGGCAGGGAACAGCAGAGGGATGTAAATAGACATTTTCAAGTTTTGAATAAAACGCGTTTAAAGATAAGATCTTAGGTAGACCTTCATTGAAAACTTTTTCTGAAGCATGCTATATAACTGCACCTACCAGGGCAGCTAGTACTATTTCTTGCCCAAGACAGAGAGATTCCCTAACTACTTGTACTGGTTACTTCCAAATTTTTAATTTTGGCACTGCCTCTTTGCTTCTCACATGCCTCTTTGCTTCATCTCTTTGCTTCTCACTGCCTCATATGCGAAATACATTCAAGTGAACTCATTTGGAATATCTTTTTCATTGGGATTTTGTTTCTTTTAAAATACATAGATTTTTTTTTTTTAATTTGCAGTTTTAGCAATATCTTAATTAGTAACTTAACTGTGCCCGCTTCTTACTGTGCATGTCTCGAATAATTTGATGACTGTTTCATGTGTTATAGCGTTACTTTGCGTTATTTTTACATGATATTTAGAATGAATAAATAAATTTCTCTGAAGTCTTTAATATAGTCCAGTAACCTTGTTCTGGAAAGGAGGGGGGCCTAAGTTATATCAAATGGGGGTAGTATGTTTTTTTCTTGTATGGGATGTGACCAAGATGCAAAATCCAAGTTTTCGACCTTGGCAACCTCCCAGAACACTTTTGAAAATCGCCAAAACTGCTGAATTTTTTAACTTTTTTCGGAAACTCGATTTATAAAAGAGAAAACCATCCTCTGGAAGCAAAAAACCTCTATGGGGGTTTTTGTCCTCTGAGGGAGGGACTAAAACTCTACTCTGAATTCTTGAGTATCGAAGGACCTCTGTGACAATCCGACATAGGCTGAATTTTTGTATGAGAGATAATCTTCTTTGAGGGCTTTTCGCCCCCATTTAAGAAGGGAAAACTCCCCTATGTGAATTCTTGAGTATTAAAGGAACCTTTGCGCAAAATTAAGCAAAGATCCGAGGTAAGCTCGATTAGTAAAAAGGAAAATAAGCTGTGTGGGTTTCGCCCCCATAGGGAGGGGGCGGACGAAAACTTCGTATGTTTAGTCTTGCGCATACAATGACTTCTTTGCCAAATTTGACAAAGATACAACCTAAACTGGATTTTTGTACAAGGAAAATTTCTCATTGGGGGTTTCCGCCCACATAAGGGAATGGAGGCTATCCATGTTAATTCTGGAGCCTCGTTTTACCTCTGAGCGAAATTTGCAGAAATCTTATGTAAACTGAATTTTTATGAGAAAAGCCCGCTTGGAGGTTTACAAACGTAATTATTGCGAAGTGTTTACTTGTGAAAACGGACATATATTTTAGCCTGAAAATCCTTAGATAAATGAATAGAAGATAAATAAAATAAGCCAAAACTAGAAAAATTCTCACACTCTTAACGTAACAGATGAGACAGTGAGAAGCATAATGGTGTAAGTGGACTCTTTAAATTTCCGACTGAAACGCGTTCAAAGTTCATATCCAAAGTAGGTTTTCAATTGAATTTTTTTTCTAAATCATGCTATATGAAACAGGGTTGTTCGGAAAAATCGATTTAGTTGTTTAGCAATTGCAATACCTCTCAAAAGTAGTAGTTTAGAATCTTCTATTGGGAAAAAACAGTTTAAAAAAATTTAAAAAAATAAGTTGACATCTTCGGTTTGCGCATAAGGCTGAAAGTTTGAAAAAAAATGTTAAAAATTGAAATTTTCGGAAAGTAATGAAAAATTTTATTTTTAGCATATGTTTTCAAATTTTCAGCCTTATGTGCGAACTGAAGATGTCAACTTAGATATCTTTTATTATTTTTCCCCAATCGAGGATACCAAACTACAACTTTTGAGAGGTAACGCGGTTCCGGAATAAAGAAATCGATTTTTTTGAACCACCCTAATATAGAAGTACTCACCAGAGCTTCTAGTACCATATTGTGTAATAAAACAAAGGAGAGGTTCTTCTAGGATTTGTACTTATTATTTTCAAATTGTTAGTTCTGGCACTTACATCTCTTTGCTTGTCACTACCTCATGTGTTAATAGCATAGACTAATAATAAAATAGACCGAGCTATGGCATTCCTTTTGCTGCTCATAAACCAAACCATGTGACTGGTGGATATCCTAGCAACAGCAGGCGTTGATCGTAGCAGACGATCAACGCCCGCGAGAAATAAAATAAATAGAATTACGGGAAACGGAAGAATGATCTTTTATGGAGTCCGGTTTGTAAATTTGTTATTCTAAGTTGTAAATATTTTGTTAATACAGTGAGTTTTTCGTTTACAGAGTATTGTGCATTTTCTTTAGTCAATTTCAATAACTCTCTAAGCAAGTAAAGATGCAAGCGCTCAAAAAGAATCGGCAAACGGTAAGATTTTTACCTACAATTTCAATTTAAGATACCGATTAGTACATTTTTGCGTTAACGCAAAACGTTTACGCCATTACGTTTACTCCAACGCTGACGTTGCAGTTCCTAATGAAATAAAGTTACTGAAAACTGTGATCAAAAAGCTAATTATTAATGTATAAAATAATAGCTAATAAATAATGCATAACTAAAAGAAAAACAGTTCAATCTCTGCACCTGGGAAAAAAATTACAGTGAAAAAACAGTCTTAAAATACATGTCGAGTGCCAAACTATAGATAATGTTGCCATCCAGCAACCATGCTGCCAAAGTTTTCGCCAAGCCTCCCACCAGTCACATGATGTATCCATGAACCAATTTTTTCATCAGCAAGTCTGGGAAAGCTTGTTCTACTCTTATTATTAGTCTGTGGTTAATAATCATTCTTTTTTTTTCATTCATATTTTATTTTATTTTCTGCTCTTTAGTACTGTGTTTAAAATCTTACTTTGCTCAATTAGTGATAAAATTGACAAGTGAGAAGTTTTAAAAAATTCTTCCAATTAATCCGGTGAAACTTCAGCGCTCATAGAACACTTAAGCCTGAATGAAATTAAATCTTTTGAAATTACTGTAAATTTAAATTTTCGCTGCGTATCAACAAAGCTTAGCATTCATGAATGCAATTGTTTCAAAACTAAAACCAAGCGTTGAAGAATTAGTGAATACTGTTTGAATAGTGATCATAAGCATTCAAATGACTGGAGTGCGCTTTAGAATTAAAACACTGTATGTTTAATTGCTGCTTCAAATAAAAGTATTAATTACTTAATTGTATGCAATTCACATCTTGAAATTCAATTTTGGTCTCAGTTTTTTATGCTTCTTATAGTAAGTTCTTAATTTCTGCAGTTTAAGTCTTAACATTAATTAAACGTATTTAATTAAATATTATTTAAAAAAAACTGTAATTGAGGCATAGGGATGTACGTGGCAAAATTTAAAATTTGGAGATAGATAGTACAAATGGTAGGTGAACCTCTCCTCCCTCTTGGGGCAAGAGCTAGTACTAGTTGTCCTGGTAGGTGCATAGGATGATTTAGAAAAAAAATCAAAGGAAGTCTACCCAGGAGCTTAACTTCAATCGCGTTTTACTCAAAACTTGAAAATGTCCACTTATATCCTTTTGCTTCTCACTGCTTCAATTAAAAACTAATATTGAAAGTACCTTTTGCGACGCTTCAATGTCAGTTTTACTTTTGTAAAATAAAAACATTAGTTAACCAGATTAATAAGTTTCCTATTTGTGGAGATATTTATGGTAATAAATTCTTCAAAATCAAAAGAAAGAAAGCCAGCCAACACCAAAATTGAATAAGAACGGTGTCAAAAGGCACAAGGAACTACAGCAGAGTTAATTAAAAGTAACCCCGATGGAGGAAAGACTTGTATGAAGTCTTTCTTTTAAACAGTATTTTCTATTTTTGGCAGTAAATTTAAGTCTTCAAAGAAAAGTGGAATTTTTTCACTTTTTTTTCATGGGGCAAAGTGAAAAATGAAATTTTTTTAATGAAATATTTTCTATTCGATTATAAAACCTATTTTTGATCAAAAGAATAAGTAAATAAAAGGTGAATGAATAAATAAAAAAGATAATGAAGCAATTAACGAATAATTAAATGAATAAATCAATTAATATATGAAGAAAAAAATGAGCGAGTAAAAGAATGAATGAATAAGAAAATAAGTGAATGAATGAATAAATAAGTGAATTACTAAATGAAGGAATGTAAATGAATTAATTAATAAATGAAAACGTAAGTGATTCGTATTAAATGTTTGAGTGAGTACATGAAACAAACTATTTCACTTTGCCCCGTATGTACTTGACTAATTGCACAATTTATTAAAAATACAAATAATCTTAATATTAGTTAAAATAATACTGCATTGAATATTAGGAGATCTCAATTAATATTCAAAATGTTAATAACAAGAACTTTATCATTTTATAGTTACAAAAATAATGTTTGACATACAACAATATATTACAATATGAGTATCAATTTTTTTAAATTGCTTGTACTACCAAAAGGTTTAATCTTCGGCGGTACTTTTTTCCTGATTGAAATAGACTACATATGGTACTACATAGGCAAAATAAAGCCAGATAGGTGGAGCTAAAAGCAGAGTAAATATTTCACCATTTCACTTTGCCCAGCTATTTCACTTTGCCCCATGTTCCCTTACTTAGCCGCTTATTGAAATTTCATTTCAAGATTTTAAAAAATCGATGAACACATCTCTTTCTTCCGTAGTATATAGCCGTCTCGCAATAGTAGATGAGAGCCAGGTACTTTGTCACGCAGGCACTTGGTCAGAAGTGAAATTTTGAAATGTTGGAACGACGGAAGAAAATTTTACAACCAATCCAGACTGTCCATGATGGTTGCTGCCAAACCTGAACTTGCAATGACAGTCTCAGATATGTCGTGTGTCAATGAGCTTAACTAAGAGTGCTTAACTAACTTACTTTTATTTTTACTAAGTGCTCAAAGTAAATATTTTAGTTGATGTTTGTCATTTCGTTACATTATTTTCTCTTAATCCTTAGTTAATTAGCTATATATTTATGTATTTGTGTAACAGTTTGTATAATTTTAAGTTGCTGAAACCGTTGCGAAAACAAAACTAATACACGCGGGCTCTTTTTTCCAAAACATTTGGGGCACATTGTCACAAGTGTGGATACAATGTACGTAAGTGCTAAGAGTGGGTGTACGAGAAATGTGGACGTGGCTTCGTCTTCTGCGTTTGTAAAAAAGGTGGCTCAGATGAGAGAGAGGAGGGTTGAAATTTTAAGTGGCTTAGCCTGTATATAACTACTGGACTACTGAGTATTATTTTATTTGATTGTATGACTGCAGTACAGCAAACTGTTATTTATTATGTCATTAATTACAAATTCATTTAAATAATGTAATAAATATAATTTTAAAAGATTTTAGCGGTTTTAACTAACTTTTACTATAAAATTACATGTGACAAAGTACCCTGCCATGGGGCACTTTTGTCACACTTAAAGTGCTTAGGGAAAATCAAATTTATCCATATTTAGCCATATACTAGGAAGTCGGTTATTTTATTTAACTATATTTTTTGTTTTGACTCAAATACTAATCAAAACCTGGTAAAGAAATCACAAGTGAAAATTGTGAGAAAATACACCGCTCTCCCCTACACTAGCCGAGTAATTCAAAGTGTGTCCCTTTTCTTCCTATGACTATACCTTAGTTTAACATTTTTGCCGTATTAAAATCAAGAATATTAGATAAGTTTCTCATCTGTTTAACCTTTTACCTATTTCACGATTTTACTTAGTCTCAATAGTCGCCTTTGGTATGACTCAGTATAAGCTTATTTACATAATCACACCAGTGCTATAGGAATATAGTCTAACAGACAAGTTTCAATTTGACAAAATAAAAAGATATTTTAATTTCATGAGATGAAAGAACAAAAAAGACAACTTTCGCTTAAAAAAATGTAACTTATTTCAAATACAATTTTAAATAAAAAAAAAAAGAAGGAAAACGCAAATTAATAAATACATTATTTATTCATTACCTTAAAAGAATAGTTTTCTAACATTGTACGGAACATTCCGTAGAGGTTTGATGAAATTTCATTTTTTTTTTTTTTTTTTTGAGTTAAAGGGAGGAAAATCAACTACATTTAGCACTTAGATATTTAATGAATTCATATTTAAAGCTATTACATTTGCAATTTAAATCCTAATTAACAATACCACGCTAAATGCAAAAAATCAAATCATGGATAATTTTAACTAAATAAATATTAATTCATGAAAACCGGTTGTTACTTTACAGTTTTAATAAGAATAGCTATTGTTTCATTATAAAAATGACAATGTAGCGATATATACTCTTATTTAATATAAGTACTACAAAAACACTACTTATTGTTTTACGATGTTTGTAATTAATGGTTCTAAATTAATTTTTTTTTTTCGTCACCTAAGCAACTTGACTACCTAAAGCGAAAATTATTATCTCAAAATTACCTCATTCATAAATTTTCTTAAAAACAACGCACTAATTAATTTTAAAAACAGCCTTAGTAAATGAAAAAGTGCTTCCTAGTTGTTGACAAACAAAATTAAGTTTCATGGCGAGAACTATTACGATGTTTTCTGTCACAACAAAGATTATCTTCTGTTTTGAAAGTGTAGCTTTATGAGCCATTATTTTTTTTAAAAAAATGAGTTCTGGTACAAATAAATAAAATGCAAAATATTTTTTAAAGGGACAAAAACAGCAGTTAACATTTATTAATGAATTGCCTCATTGAACTTTTATTGAATAAATATTACGCTTTTAAGCGATAGAAGTTGAGAATTTATTCGTTTCATCTTAAATATTATGATGGCGAATAAAGCACTACAAGTTTCAATAACAATCATTCTTGTGACTTTGTAGTGAGTTTTATAGTTAAAAACTTACT
Organism: Uloborus diversus; assembly: GCF_026930045.1. NCBI lineage: Eukaryota > Metazoa > Arthropoda > Arachnida > Araneae > Uloboridae > Uloborus > Uloborus diversus. The sequence goes on along the minus strand of NC_072733.1, from coordinate 19,858,391 downwards.
TAATATTTATGTATAAAAAACACGTAAAATAGTTTATGAGCTAATGGAACAAATTAATGATGGGAGTAATCAAGAAATCTATTTATTTTCCAGAAATCGAATAATGAGGGATTCTGACAATCGAATGATCAGTCATTGAAGGAATAGATTGCATCATTGAGTAATCGAATGTTAAGTGATTCTGTTAATCGAGTTATTAGCTGAAAAGTGAATCTCTCAAGAGATTTATATAATCGAAAGAATGATATCAAATTAACAGAAGAAATAACAACGTCGTAAATGCTAACTTAAAGTAAATTGAGACACGTGTTTTGGGGTTTCAAAAAACCCCTTTTACAGTTTGGAAAAGCGAGTGCGTGGGTGAAGTCAATCGAAAAAACGTTTTTCGAATAGAGATGCACAAATTCGAATAGTAGATACACAATTTCAAATAGTAGATACACAAATGGGTCATGTAAGAAGTACATTTTTTTTTTGTAATGTTTCAAAGATGTAACTGACTAATAGAATTGGCGGATTAAACATTTAATAATTTCTGAAGCCATTCGCTCAGGTTTTGCGGTGCATATATGTTTGCACTTTATTCCTGGAATTTTAAACTTTTTTTCTTTTATTTGCTACCTATTTGTTTATTAAGAACCATTTGGCAATATAATATAAAGTCTGCGTTTGCAGGTAAACGGCACTATCTGCAGAAATGAGTTTTCGAGATATTTGAAGAAACGCGTTTTGGATTCAATACTAACAACAGGGAACGTTGGAATTTGACGTCTTTTTCGCGCTTTTTTCAGCGGAAAACAAATAAGCGAGCTTGTACAATAAAGATAACGTGCAAAAGATAACAAAAATATAAAATGAAAAATTTGCTGTTACCCTTTACCTGCACACGGCAGAAGTATCTTTCAAACAAGATTTTTTGTACATAAAAGACATTGATTTGTACGTGTTGCGGGTGGGATTCTAGGGGAAGCTGCTGTACCCAAGGACAAAATTTACTTTTCAATTTTTCTGGTCTCTGGGAATGGATAATCGATCGGAAAAAAATTCTGGCAGAATATACAACTTATCATCTAATTTGGCAATTTTTGTCAGGTGAAAATCTCAAAGCTTTCAACCTCAAAAAAAATTTCTTAAAAACCATCTTTTTAAAAAATAATATATAAATAGGTCTGAGGAACTCAATTATGCTCAATACATTTTCATAAGCCATTTTATATTGAAATACTTCAAACATCCATTGAAAATAACATTAAATAAAATATCCAACAGAAATTAAAATTTGAAAATTAATCGAAGGTTTTTCCACTTTTTTTAATTTTCCTTAATCTTTAACATCAGTGACCTCTTTAAAAAAGTTATTTGTCTTAAGAGAGTTAATGATTTTATGAATAATTAATATGTTTTTAAACAAAAAAATAACTAGATTCATGATAGTATGGCTCTCTATGTACCTACATAATAACTTCAATTTATATGCAAATTGAAACCTTTAATCAAAATTAACCCATTTCAAAAACTCAGTTTAGATTAAACAAATAAAAATCCAGAAAAGTCGACTTCAAATGAAAACAGGTAGGAATGACGGCCTGTAGATCCTACATCAGGTGGGAGTTACTTCAACACTATATCTTCAAGCCCTACTTCATATTCATCGTCATTGTTGAAAGCAAATTTCGGACGTTGATGACAAGGCACCATTTTGAGGTATTTCACATTGTAAGAAGACTTAGGTGTGACCCAAGGAGACTAAAAATTGCTGTCCGTGGGTACACATGCTTGTGTGTCCTTGGGTACAAAGGTATGCCATTTTAGTTTTGCAAGGCAGTGACATCGACAAGACCACAGTTTTACAACATTAAAAATCAGAAACAAAACCTTCAAAATATAGGGAATCATGATACCTACAACAAGAATGCATAATACAATCCACGATGGACGAAAAAAAAAGAAATGGCTCTTTTTTTTAACTTAGATCCTACTAAAACCGAAAAAATGTGATAGAATCTTCAATGTTCGTTTGATGGCGTTGAAACTTTCTGGGGTAATGGAGAGGGCAGTGACACACACGTTGAACTCCAATTAGGATCTCTCTCGATGATACCCGTAATTTCCCGATCAACGTTCGTTGGTACAACCGTCCGTGGGTACAGCAGTTTCCCCTACGGTTCCTACCCCAACAGCTACAAATGATTATTTTCTGAACACAAAAAACAAAATCTAGACAGTGGATACGTTGTACTGGGTAATCAGAAAATAAGTATACATTTGAAAAATTAATAACACAGAATAATGTATGTAAATAATTAAAAATGACACACATGATTGAACTTAAATGGTGTTTGATTATAACCATGAAAAAAAAATTATGTTGAGACATTATGTTTTAGTATTCCTATAGATGTCGGTCGATCGTGGGAGACTGTTAACTTCAGGTATCCTCAGTGTCAATAACTGGAAGGCCAAGCATGACGAAAGTGGCGGCTTATCAAGCGATCATCACCAAACGACGCAAGCAAGGGACCTTTCACATGTCTAGCAGTATGGGGTAGACTGCCATCCAGCGCAAAAATCTTGCACATATTTTTTTTTTTCGTGGTTACAATAAAACCCCATGTCACATCAAACATGTGGGTCATTTTTTACCTATCAACATACATTATTCCGATTATTATCAATTTTTCAAATGTGTACCCATTTTCTGCTCAACCGGTATTATCATACATAATGTCTCTTTCTGCACAAACATATAAAAATTTAAAGTAAAACTTGAAAATTCCGGGAATCAAGTGAAAATATGTACGTAAAAATGTCGTACCCGTGCAAATTGATTGAGCATTATATAAAACGCAGTTGTTTCAACATTTTAATTGTTTCATTCCGAAGACAAAACATGCAGTTAGAAAATAAAAAAGAAATGCACTTGACTTTCACATAGTAGCTTAAGCACGAAAATAAAATGGTTTAGTAAGACACGACGTTCCACGGCCTAAGACTAGATCTCGGTTGCTATAGGAAATTGTTTTTTATCCGCAAAAGCAAAGACTAAAGGATGCTACCTCCAACATTGATTTTGTAATTAAAATCAACTAATTAGCTGTCACGTCTAAGAAAGATCTATTACGTAGTAGCTTCCAGGATAGCGGTTTTAGACTAAAGTGGTAAAACAAGACTACAGTCTTTGTGTTTTATCAGCTATAATTACGGAAATGGAACACTACATTCTGAAAATTCAATATTTCAAGAATAATAGTGTAAGTTATGTTTTAGACCAAAACGGGAAACAAACTACTAAGAGCCTCCATACTAATACATTTAGTTTTTTAGGATTTTATTCAAGTGATAATATCCGTACCTCAGAGACAGAACAACGTCAGTCGCATAATTACTATTTTATAGGAAAGAAGAAAAAACGATTATCTGGTACATGTGAAAGATGGGACGCGCGCTCTTTTAACACTTGTAAATACTTATTTTTTTTTTATATAGAATTGTGTTCACATGGCTCGATGCAGAATAGGATTCTACATTTAATGCACTAATAAACCGAAAATCGCAATTTTCGGACTTATGGACCTCAGTCCGGATCTGAGGTACATTTATTATACGACGGTGCACGAGTTATTTTTGGAAAAACTGGTAAAAAATGATTGCTTTTTCAAGAAAGTAAATGAATCTACATAGGCATAGTGTAAGTTACTTTTTGGAATTTGAGCTATATGGGGAATGGCTAAAGAGTGAGCAGGGGGGAGGGGGGACATAAAAATATACAAGCAAAGTGTAACCATTTCATGCCGTGTTTATTTTGAATTTCAAAATATTAAAATCAAATTTAATCCCATTGTCAGGCTTACAAGAATAAGAATGGCTAAAAATTCAGTTCGGCTATAAAATTCAACTATTACCTTTCCCACACCAAAGAACAACTATGCACAAGAAAACGTGGTTTAGGCAAGAAAAATGCTGCCTAGTTGCTCCTTCTATGTTTAATAAGTTTAGTAATGATCTAGTCTATCTATTTTTTCTTGAACGGAATTCAGTACGGCTGTTAGAAATAAAATAACGAGAAGTATAAGAACGCCCGTGTTAGACACGGGCATGGGGAAATTTGTCAGTAACTTTCGCCTGTGTTAAACACAGGAAAATGCGTTAGGCGACTAAACCTGCGCCCAAGTGATGTAGTATAATTTTATTACTAATACAGTTATCACGTGGGTGGTAATTGTGGTCACTTATGCCACTCAAAAAAAAAACTGACGTCTGGTAGAAGCACTACTCTATTTATGGTGGAAAGGACCTCTTTCATTTAAACCCAAGCTCGTCAAAGATGGAACTAAGACTTATATCAGACAACACACGGTAGGTGAAAGCACCCTCTGTCAATATTTTGATAGCTTTGATGGAAACTAAGAGCAGAACTATCTTTGATCCACAACACTCAGAGGCATTGATTCATAATCTGAACCTGGAAGATTTTGCAACTTCGATAGATTTAATATACATCAGTCGCCATTGGCATACACAGAGGGGTCCGATCCTGTTGGTATCGAATTTTTACCCATCCGCTAAAGCGTTATGAGTCCTGTGCCTTACCAATAGGAATAACTTGGCTCACTAGTTATCACTTACTTCTGAGGATAAAAAACTCAATTTTTAACGTATTTTAAATACTTAATACGGCGTATATCGAACAAATCGTAAAGCTTAATTTCAAATCTACCCGTCTAACATGCATTTAATATAAGGAAAAAGTTTTATATGCAGATAGCGTTGGTCTGTAGGCAGAAAGTAACTATTGAATTAAATGAATATCAAAAGCATATCGAGTTATTTAATTCAACTCATAACTAACTAAAGACAATGTCTCCTAGGCACTGACAAAGGAAGCGACTAACCTCAAAATTGATCTATTATTTTAATGTTTTTATTTGTGCCTATTGACGTCGCACGTATTTTAACATTTTCTCATAAAGACAATTGATTCCTTCACAATTCCGTCAACTCCACCATACAAAGTGAATATTATAATTAAAATGTGCACACATTTCGTTTCATTCATAAAACTACTCCACACCACCGAAATCAGTTTTATCTATGTATACAATTTAACAATTTAAATGGTTGATACATATTTCGAATCGCTCGTGAAACAGCTCTGAATCAAAGTTTAAATCAGACACATATCGACGAGAAGTACTTTTTAATATTCCATCGCAAACAATTATATTATTCAATGCTCATTCCCGGATTCTGCGGTATTCCAATTATTAAAGACAAAACAGAAGCATTAGATATGCATCGGTTCACTCGTTACACTGAAGCACACATTCCCCCATGTATGACTTCCTAAATATTCCCCAGCTAGAAATTATTGCACATACGCTTTGCTATTACGAACCCTAACACTACGGTAGTAGTTACGAATCCAAGCGCCTAAATTGTATTTTAGAAAGGGAAAATTGAGATCGTCTAGGTCCCGTTGTAACAATGACTTCAGTCATTTAATATGTGGTATTCTAATTTAGAATTTCAGAATGTAAGCTGCACGAATTTGAAATTATCATATTTGGAGAGGAATATTTATTCAATTATATCATCAGTGCAGCTCTTTTATTAGTGGTTTCGTAAAAGCTTTTATAAGTGGATCAATATTTTTGTAAGTATTGTTTTAACTATAATGTCAGGGAAACAGCTGGTTTAAAATAAATAAAAGTTCGTTGTTAGTTTTGATAAAAGGAGATAAACTTCACGGTTAAATATCTTCTCCGTGAGATTTTAACACACATTATACAGCACCCAATGCTTAATAAAATCACATACGTTCTGAGGACATTTGATTTTATAAAGCTGATTTTATAAATCGGCGTGCCTACACTTAAAAAGTAAAAGGTTTTACAGTTTCAATACGATGAATAGCTATATTTATATTTTAAGAGTTTCAAAACGCAGTTAACATTTTAACCAAACATGACTTAATTTTTTTATTCGCACAGGGATCTTAAAACGTTGGCATATTACTGTTTGGTTAATAGAATTTGAAAAAAAAAATCCTTATCGTTTGAAAATGTTTAAAAGTCCTTGTAATTTTCAACAGTAACTCCTCTTTGCTCTAAAGTGCATCGTATGATGTAAAGTGCTTTTTTGACATCTACTTAAGATGCCATATTTCGGGCTGCGATTTCCTCATCTTTCGAAACCGACTTCTCCACTTTTTGGTGTAACATAATTTTGGAATTTATTATGTCTTGCAATTTTCAACATAATTATAATCGTATTTTCTAAATTTTTAACATATACTGCCAAAAAACTTGATTTTTTAAAACTGCGATAATGGTTTTATTGAAGGGTGATTTTAACATGTTTTAAGATTCCAGTGATTTTATAATGCTGCTTACTTTATGATCCAGTGATTTTAAAGTTGCGGTTACTGTACAGTGAAATCTGTGTAATTTGACCACTTGCAGTGCACTTTTTTAATGATCAAATTAGAGGTTGATTAATATAATATAGGACTAATTTTTTACCTCAAAAAAGCAATCAACTTATACAGGTGGTCAACTTGCAGGTGGTCAACTTTACAGGTTTAACTCTACATAATCAAAGGAAAGATGTCTCATTTTTCCCTATTAATCTAGAAAAAAATTTTAATAAATAAATAACAATTTTTACAGCTGGCAAATGAAGAATTAGCTTCTTGTAAAATATGCATAGAATCCTTAAAAAAATCAAGTTTTTAATGCGAATTAAGAATAACACTTTTAAGTAACTACTCCTAGAAAAAACACTGTAAAATTTTTGTTATACTTAATTTAAATACTTGCTTCATTCAAATAGAGACATAGACAATGAACTAATTAAGAAAATATCTATTTGCCTGATTTATAACGGAAGTGTGGCAACTTAGCAAATTTGAAATGCAAATCAAGTCATTATCCCCAATTAGTCTTACTTTTGCAAAAAAGTGGACTAAAAATTTAATTTCCTAACTGGTTGTTTATCTTCACTACAAAGAAAGTTCACATGAAGAAAAGAACTCTCAATTTCAATTCGGTATATTTGCAATTACTGTCGGTTTATTAATTAGATTGAATATAGTACTTAAAAATAAAAATGCGAGTTTGATAAAGAGGAATACTTTTCTGCAACAAAAACTAACTGTTTATTATTTAAGTACAAAGAGGAAACTTACTAACAAAAAGATCATGAATACCATTATATAAAAAACGCGTTAATTTAAAAACAAAAGAAAAATTGAAGGGATACAGTTGTTGAATCAAAATTGCCTTAAAACAAGGTACAATTTAAATTTTCTGAATTTAGGTGTTATGTAAGATTTTACAGAAAAGTGTAACGTACCTACTGTAACTAGTATCTAAATCCTCAGAAAATGAGTGTAATAAGAAGGAAAACATTAAAAAAGTATCATTTTGTCAATTTTAATCATGTCTTTAATGTTATATGGCTTTCAAAAGGAAAAAACGATGTTCCATGCTGCCGTGCTAAGCACACATGTGGTATCTGCACATTTTATCAAAATTGAGTTATTCTCACCAGGTGGTCGTTAGTAATTTAATTTACCTAAATCTCAAGTTTTTTGGCGATTTGTGAACGCGAAATATTAAAAAAAGCTTTAGGAAAAAAGTCGTAACTGCACAGTTAGAGGAGTTTGCTAAGGCAATTTGAACGTAAGTGACAAATACTAAGCCTTTAAAGTGGTATCTACGCAGTTACCACTTTTTTCCTTAGTATTTTTTGTAGATACGACTTTTATACCTTAGTAAAGCAGCATATTTATTAATGTAGCAGTTTATTATAACACAGAAATAAAAATTAGTTTACCGTTGAATAGTTGATACAAGCTGATTATAAAAATTAATACAACTTTGCATAATTGTTAAAGTAAATATTCAGCTTTTTCTATTCAAATGTTTATTTAAAATGTAAATTCTAAAAATGAAATGCATGTAAAATATTCATATCTAATTCTTTCATGCAAAAAAAATAAAATAAATGAATAAACGCATTTTATTCTACGGCCAGTAATATTTTTATTTAAGTATCGTCTGCTGTCAAAATTATCTTCATGCTCGGTAAAAATGAATCTAGAAAATAAAACATTATAAAAAACACATTCTTTTAATGTATAGAACAGAAAATTGTAATGGATTACAGTTTTAACTGTCCGGAGTTTTGAAAATGGTATCTTTCAGAAGGTAGATTCTGTTAGATTTGTATTAACAAAATAAAGCGAAACAGCTAACTCCAAAGAAAGCAGATGTTTTCAGTATTATTTAATGATACCTTGAGCACGTTTTACTAAGCTATTTTTGTCGTATCTTTGCAGATACCTCTAAAAATGCCTAGTAATTGTCACTTACGGTGAATTTCAGCTTAGTATATGAAAAGGTTTTGAAAAGAAAATTTGTCGTAACTACATTTATTAATTTTAAATTAAGATTTTTACAAAAATACTCTCTTACGGTTTTTAGATAAGTGATTTACGGAACAACTACCGCAATTTGAGCATTTAATTAAGTCATAAATCAAAGAAATGAGTTGTAAAACTTTAATCGTCGATTTCTCATTTCGAGCTCTACTGCAGATACCACATCTGTGCTTAGCACGGCAGCATGAATTTCTTTTTATCTAGTTGTCACGTTCTGCAATGTATCATAATGCTTTTAATGCTTCAAATACATTGTAACAATAATTATGAAAAAGTATTTTTTAACTGTAATTTCAGTTTTCTAAATTAAATATGAGGCATTGAGAAACAAAAGGATGTAAGTGACAAAATTAAAAATTTAGAGATAACCAGTAAAAAGGGTAGGTGAACCTCTCCTCTGTTTTGCGGCAAGAGCTAGTACTAGTAGAGTATGGTAAGTGATGGCTATACAGCATGATTTAGAAAAACTTTTCTATGAAAACCTATAGGTAGTTATCAAAATAATGGAAACACCTTTGAATAAAAGTGACATATTTGAATGTGCTTCGCAAGTAAAAAAGAATAAAATTAGATATCTGTTTTATTTATAAATAGCAATGTACACATTCTGGTAGCATATGGTTGTTTAATGAAAGTTCACGAAGGCTTGGATTTTTTTCAAGCGCCTGAAATGTCGGACCTTTTAAATTTTAAAAGAAACCAAATTGTTGGAGCGCGTCTAGTTGGAGCAAGCGTAACTGAAACATCTCAAGTTTTTGACGTCTCTAGATTTACAGTATCTAAAGTCATGACAGTATACACACAGCGCAGTAAGACAAGCTCCGGCAAAGCAAAATAGTGAGCAGAAAGATAAATTTAGTGAAAGAAACGGACGGTTATTGAAGCGGAATCTAATGTCTAAAAAGTGAACAATAGCAGCAAAAATAACCAAAGAACTCAATCACTATTTGAATTCACCAGTGTGAGTGATTACAGTCAGAAGGCACCTTTATTAACAGAACGTCTACGACGGAGTAACGATTCCCAACACACATGTCACAGAATGTTTCCATTATTTTGATAAATACCTGTACCTAAAACCTTATTTTTGAACGCGTTTTATTCAAAACTTGAAAATGTCCACTTACATCCCTTTGCTTCTCACTGCCTCATATGACTTAAGCAAATGAACCCTAAAATGAAAGCTGATCGTAGAATCCTTATTTATACTTCTAATTCGACGCCTCTAAGCAAATTGGATTTGTTTAGAATAGCACGCGTCATGAGGGTTTTTTTTATTGAGCAATCACGAATTGCTTGTTGTTCTCAATTGACCCGTTGTTGCCGCCCTTCTGTCCGTCCATCCTTTGATTTAATTGTTGCCACCATTGAAGAATTTCAATATGAATTTTTTTAGAGAGACTTCACCTCGGCCGTCTCCTCCCGATGCTGCTTCGTCGTTGATCGGCCCCTCCAGATGCAGCTCTCTGGTTGAGTCCATATCCTACACACACAAAAACGCCTACATACACTCTCACTCGTGATTTCAAAAAGCATAATTTGAATTCAAGATGTCAAAAATTTTAATTTTCTTTCTTTTTTTTATTTTCACTTATAAAATTGAAAACAACATAAAAAAATAATAGTTATCAGAAATCAAATTTACGGACATTAAAAATTTGTAAAGTAGTTTTTTTTATTAATTTAATAAGTGGTTATATATAAAACTATATCAAATTCTTTTCATAAATCAATTTATGGACATCAAGCAATTGTAAAGTAGTTTTTTTTTTTTTTAATTAATTTAATAAGTGGTTAAAACCATATATAATTGGTTTCACATAAATCAATTTATGGACATCGAAAAATTGTAAAGTAGTTTTTTGATTCATTTAATAAGTGGTTAAAACTATATCGAATTTTATTTCGTATATTAAAACAATAATCGATCGAATATTCATTGTAAGATTTAAGCGTCAAACTAAAAGTACTTTTTCATGAAAAATCAGAATTTTTCCGGAAAAGAAGCCTCAATATAATTAGCTATTATCGTAAAAGTATAGGTAACTCAATGTGACAAAGTAAATTCCCGATAAAACATTATTTTAGATTATTCTATTCCAATCCTCATATTTTTGACTTGCTTTTTGTATTAATACCCTAATTTCAGTTTTCAAACTTCCTCTATCTTACTATTTTTAAGTTTATAAGGACCAAACTAATGGTTAACGTGCTGCGACTTCATAAGTTATTCATTTAATATATGGAATCATAACCATAAAATAGTTCTAAAGGAAATGTATTATGATTCCCACATAGCATAGCAGAGAAATAATGTTCTTTGTAACGACGAGAAAAAAAATAAGAGACTTTCAAAGCATTGCAAAAAGCAATCAGAATTCTTAAGCACGTTGTGAAAAGCTATTAAACCGAATCCGGCGAAGCTAAGTTAGGAGAAAGTTTATGGGATTGAGCTGCACTACTTGTTAATTTGCGAGTTTCTGTACAAATTTATTACTTTTGAAAAAACTTTTTTTTCTTAATGCAGCGTTTTTAAAATTTATAATCTAACGTGCTTTTTGTTTTCAGATTCTATAATGCAAAAAGTTCAAGAATGATTTTATTTTAAAATGAATGCACGTATTTTTTTTAAATTATAATGAAAAAATGGAAGATTTATTTTCTTATATCTGAAAATATTCTCTGGAAAGAAAATTATTTATAAAATGCAAATAAACCGAATGAGATATGAAAAATTGAGTTTAACACTTTATTTTTAAACAATAAATGGTAAATTTGGTTTTCTTTTTTTAAAACGTTTTTAGTCATAATCAAATTAAACTTCAAAGATAAATGCAAACAGAAAAGCCCTTATTAATTTTAATGACCCAATATGATGGTATAGCTAAAATTTGGGCTAGTTATGATTTCTTTTTTTTTTTTTTTTTTCACATGCGTTCGAGATCTACGGGGAGTGGAGGAACTAGTTGTGTAAAAGTTGATGCTTTGTGTCGTGACCAGGCACAATGGTCTAAGCAAGCTGCAGTTGAGGCGGACGTTGTTTGCTTATTTTATACTTGGCTCATTTCACGGCTTTTTGAAAAGCAAATTACGTTTTGGACATTTTTTTCGGATTTTCGATTTTTCATTAGTTTTTGAAGTCACCTTCTTGGTATGAATTTAGAAAAATCTCTCTAGTTTCTTTATTTTTCACCCATTTAAGCTGAATTACGTATTAATTTCAAGCAAATACTTTTCTCTTTCAGTATAAATAACAGAAAGTGTTCTGTGAAAGTATTCAGTTGGGAGGTTTAATAATTCATATCTCCAGAGTTCCAACTAATATTTGCATTATTTCTTTTGTAGTGTATGTAGAAAAAATTAGGGAGTTTTTCGTCGTTTTGATTTTTTTTATTTTATTTTATTTTATTTTATTTTTTTTTTTTTTTGCAGAAAATTTGCTAAGTTTTCTATTACTTTAAAACCCTTTTGAGCTAAATAAAACCCAAAAACTTTTTACGAACAAATAATACTGGATTGTCAAAAAAAAAAAAAAAATTTGATTTGTATCAATCGTAAATAGTTAAAAAATTGTTCACTTTAGAAAAGAATTGTGCAAAAACCACCGTTTCAAACTTTTGATTGACAATACATTAAGTAGTTAGAATAAAAATAAAGAGAGTAGTTTAAAAAACATTTCTGTTGGCCTTATTTTTGCAATATGACCTACAAACTGTGTTGCTTGCATTATGAACGGAATGCAAAGAACTGCTTGTACTAGTACAAGGTACAAAAACAGGTCGTTTTTGAACTATAATGGCAAAATCTTCATTATTTCAGAGATTTCATTTAGTTTTGCATTGACTTTGCTGTTACCTAAATAACCTGGTTCGCACTCACTGCCTGAAAAACTTACTTATCATGACTCCATTGAGGAAAAATTGAAAACATTTCTTTTCAGTAAGAAGTGCATAATTTCATGCCCGGTATGAGTAAAAGCAAATGTTTGTTTACATTATTTTAAGAATGCAAACAACACAATTTGTTGCACACACATTGTACAATGTACACATCATTGTTATTGCGCTTTGAAAGTGAATCGACACATAGGTTTCGTCGATTATAAAATGTTAAATAAAAGGGATGTGTGATATGCAGAATGCAATCACATTTTAATTTCTGTTTTTATCGTTCCCATTGCAGAAAGTGAGTCATGCGAATCGAGCCGTTCTCACATGTCTAGCTGTGGAATTTCAATGGCCGCATACTTTCCATCGTAAAACAAAAACAGATCTGTGTAATGCAGCTGAGACAAGCAGAAACGTAGAAAGGCGTGCGTATCGGTAGGAAAATGATCACGTGATCACTATCTATCAACTATCAACGGGACCTCTGGTCCTCAAACTATGAAGGTCTGCTTGCCAGGCGCCTTGTCTTCAGAAGACAACACAATAGATGATGGTGAAATCTATGGACAGTTCGAGAATTTAGAACCAGGCCAGGAGCCGAATAACTTTCTGGTCTGGCACCCCCAGAGGTATCGTTTTACTTGGAGGACATTGTGACCACGAGCATATTTAAAGTCGCCCAGTCACCATTAATGACGACGGAGGATCTTCGACCAGCGAGGATCGAACTCGAGACCCTCCGGCCTCAAGTTCAATGCCTTACCGATCAGGCCACCACGGCCTAATCACTATCAGCTGCTCGAAAAGTAATGTTCTTCCTAACGGTTAAAAGTTTCAAAAGAGCATAAGAGTTGGCGATTCGGCGAAGGCGGCAGCTTTTGCTGTCTGCCCAGCTAGCTACTGGAAATTTGTGCGAGCTTCATCGGCAGAAAATGCAGGATGACCGCTTGATAATGAGCGGGAGAGCAACAAGGTGCTCCAGGAGGAGGAATAATTGATGGGGATACTGAAACCGTAACTGTTTCTGTATTTAAAGCGCAAAGAGGCTCTGAAAAGTTTAGTCTAAGTGACTGTCAATGTGCATGGGGAAATTGAAACCTGTAACGCTCCCCGTCTTTTTAAAGTACTAGTACCGAATACTAAATTTGGGCACATGATTTATTTAGTATTACAAAAATGAGTACAAGACTGTTTTTGATATTTGTATATATGTCAGCTGATAGCTCGGTATTGTTATTAGTAATCCTATTGTAGCTATCATTGTAATTGTATGCTCATAATTGTTCAGCTCTTATTAAAATTCAAAGTATTTCCAAATGTTGTGTGCATATGCTTTTAGTATAGTTTTAATTTAGAATGGTCAACATTAGCTCTGCAAAGAATGCGCGAATTAGGTCTTATCTTTTACAGAATATCTCGGGCTGAAATAAGATAAATTTTGAACTTTAAATGCTTTATTGCATACGCTGTAGGAATAATTAACCTTAACATTTCGTTTGACACATTGTAATGTGTTATTTTTTATTTGCATGAAACCTGCAGTCACCTATCGCAATATTCTGAGTGCCAATACCCTGTATGAGGGGATGGTATGCGAGAAATGTAATTCACCTTTACACCTGGAGGTGAATCAGAATGGTTCGGCTGTGTGGTGAGATAAAACTGATTTATTAATTTTACATGGATGCATCATCAACAAACCAAACATACGGGTGTTGTCTACATGCTTCGATTGGGAATTCTTTTTATTTCGTGCAATGACACGGCGCTTGCCTGGGGTTTATTGTGGCACGCAAATGTACTAGATACGTCACTTTGGCCATAACATAAATGTGTTTCTCATTCACCGGACATTTGATTTCGGCACTCTGCCTGCTGACAAGGGGGTTTTTTATTGCGTCTCTTAATACTGAAAGAGAAAGGTATTTGCTTGAAATTTATACCAAATTCGGTTTAATTGGTTTAAAAATAAATAAATTAGGGAGAATTTTTCTAAGTTCATACCAAAAAGGAGACTCCAAAAAGTGATCAAAAATCGAAATTTTGAAAAAAATCTCCAAAGTTTAATTTTTATTTGAAAAATATTTTAAAAAATAATTTGAGCGTATCTCATAGATATCTATTCGTAAAACAATAATGGACAAAATCTGAGACATGACAGCACTGCCGACTATTTAATTTGAGTGATTTGACTTGGAATAATCCACCTCCGATTTTTTTGCAGTGCTACAGTAATCAGATTACACCGTTCTTATACGTTAAAAATTACAACTTTATAAATTAAAATGCATTGTGTGTTATCGCCAAGTACGTGAAGTTTTCTTTTTTTTTTTTCAAAATTTATTCGATTTTAAATATAATTATTGCATGTGGTTGAGAAGGAAAATAAGGTTGCAGAAGCGCACAATATGTGGTAGTAGTGCACATATCCAACATGGGGCAAAGCAAGTTTCTTTTTCTTCATAAAATTAAAATAGAGAATAGTCTGTGAAGACGAAAATGGTGCTGTGTGTCTGTAATTACACCGGGTCATTTTCATATGATCCGAAGGGAAAACAGTGGGATCTCTCTCAAAAATTCCTCAAATAAGTTCATACACAGTAAAAAAATAAGAATATTTCCGAGCAACGTTTCGGAACTTCATGTATTTCACTGTGAAAACGATTCAGAAATGTTCCTAAAAAATAATAGGCAGCTGATGTGCCCAATTTCTTCCTGTAACATATCTTGGAAAAACCAGGAACGTTTTCTGCTAAAAGTCAGTAACCTTTCTGAAATTAACCTTGAAACTTTCTGAAGAAGTGCGAAACTCCCCCGTTATAGCCAGTCATGTCTCTAAAACCTTCAAGAAAAATAGAGTAAGTTTATTGTTATTGATTAGAGCCTTCCTGATTTACCAAGAAGGTTCCAGAAAAATCAGAGCGACCACGGCCAAAGCTATGCAAAAAGGAACCAAGCATATCTCTTGCCTACAGTTCCTGCCTTGCAAAGCGGTAGCTATCCACAGACTTTTTCGCTCTCATTGGGAGCTTAGTCAATCTGGACAGGCCGTAAGATACCTTAGGCCGATACATTAAATAAACACGTTCAATCAATCTTTAAACTGGTTGCTAAAAATATTTTCCACAACAGTGAAAAAGTCTGCACGTGTGCAACTTGAAGCGATTCAGGAAACATTTTTGTGAAGATACTTGTTTTTTCGGGGAAATAGGTGAAAACGCGTGAAATCCCGAGATGTACCACGGAAATAACCGGTAACGCTTCGAATTTTTTTTAGTGTTCCACTAGTTTCCTGAAAAACAAATATATTTCAAAACGTGTCCTGAATCACCGCAAGTGTCATAAATGTAGACTTCTCAAACTTAAAAAAAAAAAAAAGTAACAACCCATATAAAAATGTATTCAGTTTCTTCTTTGTTTCGTCTGCAGTTTCTTTACGGTTTCCAGATTGACTGATGTACAAACGAGGCGGTGTTGCAGTCTTTGGATATTGTAGCTCTGTAAGAATTGTAGGCAAATGGGCTGTTTGTTATTTGCTTGCAACTTTGCGATATGTGCTTTAAGAGCTTTCCTGATAAATTAGGAAGGTGCCAAGCTATTATTATAAATATATATACTTTCCCTTAGAAGGTGTCCGATTTATTCCATCAACATAACTGACTTATTGTAAAAGTTTATGAATTCTTCAGAAAGGTTTCAGGCTATTTTCAGGAAGGTAGGTGACTGTTAGAGGGAAAGTTAAATGTTTTTGCTAGTCATGCTACAGGCAATAATTAGGCACACGAGCTGCCCATTATTTTCCTGGAACTTTCCAAATGTTTTTGTTTTCTTTCCAGTATAAACTGAGCTAGAAATCGTAAAAACAATGTAATTTGTCTACTGAGCAAATAATTGATTCGTGAAATAGAAATAGTTGTTATCTATTCTTTGTTTTTGTGGTACTGCACAATTAAAAGCATCCTGAGTAAGCAAACCTTTTCCAGTTTTTTTTTTAAGTTACATTTTTCCTGGTAAATTATATGTTTAGTCTCACAGGTTTGAGTGATTCTGATCCCAGAATCCTAAATTTTATTTTACGCTCATTATTTTTCCTAAATCATGTTCGCTGCAAGTGACAAAAGCAAATGATATCCCATATTTAGCAGTTTGATCCTGAAGTTAGCTAACCGAAAGAAGGATCAGGTTACTTATTGAAGTTGTATTGCAGAAAGTAGTATATCTAAAATCTCATTTAAGCTAAAAACTCGATATTTTGAATTTATGATTATCAACTGCGTAAAAATTTATGAAACTGTAACCAGTAATAATTAAATTTTGAAGAATCGTTCTCAAAGCAACTGATTGGAGAAATTCTATTTCAGAATGAGCAGTCAACAGAACATTGCAGTTTTGAAATATGATTCTAGAATTTATTAGATTTTATCTGTACTTGAAGCTTACGTATGAATAAATTGAGAAAATGAACGATTTACAACAGCCACCGGAATGATATTTTCAACAAGAGACTTAAATTACCTTCTGAAACATTTTACTAAAGGGTTTTCCGAAACAGAGAGATAAATTAGTTTTAAAATGTATGTTTATAGAAGGAAGCGAAAATAATGGTTTTGGAAAATTGCAAATTCATATCAAACGAAAAGATTCTCAAGTCTGGATTATTTTTAGGTATGTATTTTTTGCAATGAAAACTGTTTCGTTGAATCCAAAGAAAAATCATGCATTGCATCTCTTAAATAGTCCTACTAGATGTACGTGTTATGAAGTTTGATGACGTGTTAAAAAAATTATGGCGTTCCCACAAAAAAAAAAAAAAACTAATTTTAGAAATAAATATCTAGGATTTCAGTCTTGTTTTGCTTATTTAAGTTAAATTTAGTCAATTCTTTCTTTTCAGCTGTCTCCACAAGTATTATTAGTTCATTACAAAACTCTGAATTGAGTCATTCCACGAAAATGTCAACGTGTAGGACAAAATTTTAATCTCTATTAATGTAAATGTGTTATACCTGATTTTAAAAACAACAATTTTAATTTGCAAATCTGGTAATATTTTTTTCCAAAATAAATACGTTGCATAGAAATATTACTGCTTGATGATCTTCAAGAAAATATGTAAGTATAGCATGTAAACCATTCTAGAAATTTCTCCTGTAATTTTTTTATCATACATTTGCTGTAAATAATTTTCCCCCTGAATTGCTTAGAATTTTGACTTTATTTTTTTCCAACTGAGCCAAATTTGAATTCTGTGTTGGGGAGCCAGTTACGTTCGTTACAAAACGTCGTATTTTCCCGTACATACTTTTTACGGCGCTATAATAACGAAAACTTTGGCGTAGACTTTACTACCAACAATGCTTAAGAACTACCTGTAATGTAATTGAAAAAAAAAAGTTAATCCGAGACAAAAAATGTATAACACTATAAACTAAATTTCTGTCATTTAAGGTATTTGTATTTCATATTATATTAAGCTAAGATGAATCTGGGTATTAGCATTTTCGTAACTTATTGTGCTTCCTTTACTTTATTTTTTTTATTTTAAGTCAATAAAACCTTACATCCTAGCATTTAAGACTTGTATTCTCTTTACATCAACCCAAAATTATTTTCAAAATTTTTAATCAGTGATGTGTAAAAAATGCTTCATAATAAATGGAAAAATAGAGGAATAGGCACGCAATTTTAATGCGAATTTCCAACAGCTTCTCCTAACATACTGATTCGAAACTATTTATCTTAGCCAACAATGGTATAGGTAAAATGAATTATTTATCATGTATTATCAATAAGTTATAACCGAATTTTAAGGACAAATTGTCATTTATTTACGTTGTTTTTCATTGTGCTCACAAGATATTAATTAATTAAATAAAAGAATGATTAAATCTGAAAAGAAACATGTATGTCACGAAAACTAAAGTTTGTAGACTTTATGAGTTGGATTTCACCTTAGATCAGCTAAAAACGTTTCAAATAGTAATTTTGCTAAAGTGCACAAAAAAGAAAAAAAAAACTGAACTTTTAAAACCGTTTTTCAAAAACTTCTTCTGATAAAATCATTTCAAATTATTTACCTCAGCACATCAATTGCACAAAATGAATTAATTATCATGAGAATGAATACTCTTAAAAATATAATTTGCATTTTCAACTGCTGGAAATGAAATGATTTAAAAGTAGTAACTTGTGTAACGATAATAAATAAATCTCGGTACTTAACTCTGCCTTCCGGCATTAAGACAAAACATCTCACTATACATAGTTTATTCTTCGCTGAGATAAAAGTGTACTAAAAGTATAGTACTATTTCATCAATAAGAAAGAAATATACTATCCAAGACAAAAATGTACATAACTAAGTCTAGAATCTTGTAGCATTGAATATATTTTTATTTCACCTTAGACTGACCCAAAATTATATCTCAAAAATTTTCAAATAGTTAATTTCAAAAAGTGCTTCCTAATGAAGAAAACCAATCTGTACCATTTATAGCAAAAGCTTTTCCTGATGCACTCATTTAAAATTATTAATCTTAGCACATCAATAGTACAAAATGAATTTTTATCATGTGAATGAAGACTCTTAAAAATCTGATTTGCATTTTCAACTGCAGGAAATGAAATGATTTAAAGATAGTAGCTTTTGCAACGATAACAAATAAATCTGAGTACTTAACTCTGCCTTCCGACATCAAGACAAACAAATCTCATTATGAATCTTTTACACGCTTCGCTGAGATAAAAGTGCATTAAAATAAATTAGTACCAGCAAATTAAACGCGACATATGAGCCTCGGTGCATAAGATTAATGATGTTAAAAAGCGGATATTTAAAGAAAGATAAAGCTGAAATGGGTAATCTTTTCACGGACAACTATTTCTGAAAGAACTTTTAAACTATTCAAACTGAAGGCAATATATTTTTCTAGTACTTGTGATTTTAAAAGTCAATACTTTTAATAGTTTTATAAAAGATAACAAAATTTTTATGTAACACTTCTCAAAATTGCTTACCTTCTTAAGTAAGGTGTCCGAATTTCAAAGTTCGAAATTCGTGAAGATATTTTTATTTGTGTTTCTAGTAAATAAATGATTTCATCTTCTTATTTTCTTGCGGTAGAGGAAGTTTCTAAGTTATATAATTGTAAGTAAAGTATAAGTTAAAACAAATAGTTTTGTTTTAAATTATGATAATTATATCGTTAATGTATATTTTTAATAAAAAATAAATCAAAACGAAGCATTCGTTTTCAAATAGAAAAAAATAATTTGGAATTCCTCTAAATTAATTTTATGAACTAACCTCATATTTTTTAAGGAATAAACATTTCTTGGAGCATCTTTCTTTTTTTTTCTAATTTTGAGCATATTTCGTGCAATTTTCGTCGAAACAAATTTTATCGACCAACATACCCTTTAGAGTGTCCACATTAAATTATGTTTTATCACTTGATCAAAAAACTGTTCATTATGTGAAATACTCGCTCAGTTAAGGATTAAGTATCACTAATCACTAATCTTTTTCGAAACACTTTGGGACAAATACAATAAGTTTCGTACCTTAGTTCGAGTTGTAAAAAAATCTGGACGTAGAGTCGTTAGAGTGGTTCAAAAATACTTTTTTTTACCCCGAGTCCAGGACACCCCCTATTTTGTTTACCCCACTGCGCGTGCGCGGCGCAAAGGAGGGTAACGTTTGTTCCCTCCTTTGTATGTTTGTTTGTTCCTATGTGGCGTTGTAGGGGCTAAATGCCTTGGCTAACTTTGGTAATTCTTACGTCAATCGATTTGTCTTAACCTTGGGAGTGTCACTAAACACATGACAGTAATCAAAATTCACCATATCAACAACCACTTGCCATTTTGTCAGTTCGGAATCGCGTCGCACGCTACCTGCGTGCAACAAATGCAGGTAACTTTCGCTGCCTAAATTTTTTTTTGTTTACGAAGTCTACTAATAGGGGCCGCAGTGGCCGAGTGGTCTAAGCAATTGCTTCTCACACTGGAGGCGGTGTATTCGACTCCCACAATCGATCCGGATGTACTTTTCCCTCTTTCTGATGTAAATTCTTTCATGTGTTGTTTATATGTATTCTGTACTGTAATAAAAATTCTATCATGCGCAAGGGAGGCAAAACACTCAGATTGTGGTCCTCATCAAAATAAACCTGTGCAATGAGCACCAAAAGAAAGTCTACTAATTCGATTTTCATCTGTAACATGTTGCATTTTTTTTTTTTTGTGATTCAGGGGACTGAGTTTCGCCATGTGCACTTTTTTGACAGGCTTTTTTAGTTTTGCGATTTTAGATATGACTGACGACGTTTCCTAGCTCGCGTCATCATGAGTTATACAGGCTGTTTATATAGCTGTGCTGTTGTTGACTTCGAGGATTTTTGCTAAATGGTCAAGCATATGTAGTGTGACGTCGTGAGTCACAGAAGTAAAGATTACGAATCCAATCTTTTCATTAAATCAAGTCACACCACGAACAAGGAAGGACTAAACCCCTTTTTAAAATTAACGAAAAAAAAATTTATTTACAGAAAAAAAAATAATAATCGTTACATTGATGGGGTTACAAATTCAGGCAAACACAGTTGCCTCCGTGGTGGTCACAAAAAAAATCACGGTTTCCAACGAAACCGGAGAATGCCTAAGGGCACCTGTTTCTCTCAAGTCCTAGAGCAATCTGCTCTCCAAAAGTGTGGATCGAGGTCTTTTTCGAAGAAACGGGGCTTGTCCACTAAGCCCCCTTAAAATATCCCATTGGTGGAAACTTGGTGACGAACACTGCTACGTTGTTTTTGTAGAAGAAACCAAGGCCCGGATTCGTTGGTCGACCGGCGCCTCATTAACATGGAGTACGCCTCCCCGTCTGCGGTTTTTCGGCAACGACAAAGTCGGACACCGTCCAGGGCTGTCAGGCAAACTCGTCACACCCAATTTTAAAACTGTCCGAAGTGGTGCCAGACAGTCTAGACCTTTATTTAGAAGCGGTATTCCAACAAAGACACAAAGGCGTAGAAGAAATGGCTGTCTATGTCTCGTCAACACAGAGCTCAGTCGGCTGCTTGAAGAGATTGTTTTCACGAAGTGGACTCGCGGCATTCAAAACGGGCACATATCTGAGGATGCCACAGCTCCTCCCCCCTTAGGAAGGAAATTTCGTTGTGCAACCACATCAAATTTCAGGTGACATTGTCGTCCAAAACACATTTCGGAAAACGAGGGTGTCCCAGGTCAGTGAACTAGACTCCCGAAAAGGCAGCCTCAGTTTAACAGAACACATTCAGAAAAAAACAAAGACACCCTACCCGTGAACCAACATCAGGTTCTCATGACCTAAAATTATTTCCTATTTTGTTCGTCATTGCCAAAATTTTCAAAACTAACCTGCGCTACATTAATCAGTTTGGAAATGCACCATACTCCTTTATGATTTTCATGACGTCCAAAACTTTTAAAGTTCTTAATAGTCATCCGAAAAATTAAGTAACACAAACTCTCGAGCATAAAATCCCCAAAAATATTTAACACAAATAATTGATCAAGTACTTCTTCGACCAAAACAAAAAAAAATCCATATATAAATACCAAATCCAAATAAATTGCGATAAATGGAAATTAAATAACCCAAAAAGGTATGTTAATTTACCAGAATTTTTTTTACAAATAGCCTCGGGGCCCGTTATGGTTCCTGTCTGCTCAAACCGTCGGCGTTACCATTTCTTTTCCCCGATTTGTGTTCAATTTCGAAATTGAACTGTTGTAGACATAAAGCCCAACGAGTAAGTCTGGCATTCGTTCCCATCATTTTTTTAAGGTATGTGATAGGGGAATGATCGGTTTGTATACGGAAAAATTGGCCGTTTAAATAGTGAGCTAGTTTCTTTAACCCATAAACTATAGCGGCTAACTCCTTTTCGATAACACTGTAATTTTTTTCAGCTTTCGAGAACTTTTTACTGAGATATAGAACTGGATGTTCTTCCCCATTATGCATCTGAGCTAGTACAATCCCCATTCCACTCTCACTTGCATCAGTTTGGAGAATGAACTCTTTCGAAAAGTCAGGGGCATAAAGAATAGGGCTCTTTAGTAAACTTCCCTTTAAAGCACGGAACGCCTCCTCGCATTCATCCGTCCATACTACCTTTTCTTTTCTGATCCTTCCTTTCAATGCGCTTGTTAGGGGGGCTGCTACCTCGGAATGTATCTGCCGTAATACCCTACCAATCCTAAGAATTACCGTATCAACGTTTTAGTCGTGGGGGTTGGAAAATCTTGCACGGCTTTTAACTTCGCCTCGCTCGGAGATCTCTTCCCAGAACCGACATCATGCCCCAAAAACCGGACACTATCTTCTGCGAAACGACACTTAGATGGTTTTACTGTTAATTTTGCGTCACCCAATCGCTCTAGCACTTTGTCCACATCGATCACATGCTGTTCCCAACTTTGCGAATATATGGCTATATCATCAATGTAGGGTGCCGTAAAATGTTCAAAGCCATTCAAAACTTGCGCTAAAAGTTTTACAAAATAATACGGAGCATTGAGTAGTCTGAACATCATATTCTTTGGGCGATACGTCCCAAAGGGCGTGACAAAAGCCGCGTAACGGCTTGCTCTTTCGGTCAGGGGTATCTGAAAATATCCCTTTGTTAAATCCATCAGCGTTATGTAAGGCGCTGCGCTCACCCGCTCAACTACTTCCTCAATGTTTGGTAAGGGGAAAAACTCAGTGCGCGTAATTGCATTCAACTTACGATAATCTACGCAAGGGCGGGGGTCTTTCCCAGGAGCCTCCACTAAAATTAGGGGGCTAGTATAGTCGGACTGCCCGATTTCTACAATTCCCAGATCTAAAAGTCTTTTTATTTCCTCACGCACTATTTCCGTTTGCCGTGGGGACATTCTATAGGGTCGCGATCTCACGGGGTCGGCGCTGGTCAGCTCAATGTCCATCGTGACCAATTTAGTACACCCAGGGTCTGAAGAAAACACTCTTTTATGTTTCTGAAGTACTTTCCCTAATTGATCTATTTGTTTTTCCGAAACGCGTTTTTCCAAATTGCTAACCCGCAACATCTCGTGTAAATCAAAATATGAAGGGTCAGGCAAGGGAAAAGGGATCTCAGCTTCTTGCTCGACATCTTCCCCCTCCTCCTCTATTATTAAATTTACTCGTTCGGGGCGCTTATGATAAGGTTTAAGAAAATTTACGTGATAAATGGTGCATTTGTCCCTCCTCTCAGGGACGTCGACCACATAGTTAGTTTCCGAGATTTTGCTCGTAACCACTCCTGGACCTATCCAGTTCACTGCCATTTTGTTAGCTTTATTTGTCGACAATACTAACACCTGCTCGCCCACCTTAAATTGCCTCTTCACAGCGTTCTTGTCATACCAAGCTTTTCTTCGTAACTGCATTTCACTCATTTTTTTTACTGTCAAATCCTGACATCTCTTTAAACGGTTGGTCAAATTTAGTATGTATTCTACCACATTTGGGTCAGATTCTTCTGGCACCATCCAATTCTCGTAGAGCAAGGTTTGGGGTGTCCTCAAATTTTTTCCATGAACGAGCTCGGCGGGGCTAAATCCCGTACTCTCATGATTTACCGTCCGAAGGGCAAACAAAGCCAACGACAAATTCTTCTCCCAATCTTCTCCCGACTCCACGCATAATGCTTTTATTATTCGTTTAATGGATGAATGAAATCTCTCCACTGGGTTGCTAGAAGGGTGGTAAATGGAGGAGTGCCTAACTCTTATTCCGAATCTTTCGAAAAACTCTGTCGTTAAAACACTAGTGAACGACCGCCCTAGGTCACTTTGTACCTCCCGGGGAAATCCTGTCCTCGAAAACGTGCTCAACAGAGCATCTATCACATTGGGAGACTTAATATCGGCCACCGGTATAGCTTCGGGATACTTCGAGGCCATACAAATGGACGTTATTAGGTATTTATTCCCATTTGTGGATACGGGAAGTGGTCGAACTGCGTCAATATTTACACAGGAAAAAGGTTCCGAAATTATCGGCACAAGTTTCAATGGTGCTTTCTTCCGATCACCTTTCTTTCCTACGCGTTGACAAGCATCACACGCCCTCACATACGACTCAATTTCCGCATAACAATTCGGCCAAAAAAAATGACGCAACACTTTATCCTTCATCTTTGTAGCACCCAAATGGCCTGACGCGCCATCATGACAAAATTTCATAATATTTTCTGTCAAACTTGATGGTATACAAAGCTGCACCCTTTCCTCTCCCAGCTTCGATCTACTCAGACGGACCAGTTTTCCTTTCATGCATTTAAATTCCTTTCCCTCCCCTTTCGAAACCTCTTCAGACAAGGGCTTTAGAACCGAACACAATTTCTGCTCTTTCTCGAACGATTCCGAATCTATTTCAGCTAACGCTAATCCCTCAAAAGGCTCTATGGGGGGTAAACCGCAAATTTCCTTCCCTTCTTCTTCGCAGGAGGAAAACGCGCTCGCTATCTCCGAATTCCCTAGAGTCCCAGTCCCAGGGTCCAAGTTCTCCTCACGCATACGCTGACGTAAGACGCTCCGAGTCTCTACCATGTTTACAACTTCGTGGGGAGTTGCTTTCAACTGGAAAAACAATTCCGCTGTCCTGTTGCCCAACAGATAAACTTTTGAGTCACCATCAGTGGTCTTAACTGCCGCTTTAGATATCACACAACCTTCTTCTGTTTCTATGCAAACTTTGGCCAATGGCAAACATTTGCATTCTTCGTCCAGCGGTTGTTTTACATAGACATACTCTCCCGTAAAATCTTTTGTCTCGATCCAACTGCGGGGACAGACGTCAATGGAAGCCCCACTGTCTCGGAGAATTCTCCGAATCTCCCCATTTATTTTCCCCGTACTCAGGTAAGGGGCAAAACACTCCCTTAATTCTTTAGTGTCACCAATGTGATTAATTTGCTCCCCTTGCGCTCTCTTGAATTCAGGGCAATTGGGTTTTATATGTCCCTTTTGTGAACAAAAATAACAAACAATTTCTTTTCTTTTTTCGAAATTACTGTTTTTTTCCCATTTGGGGGGCTCTTTCTTATTAGCACTTTCCGATTTAGTATTGCTAGTTTTTGCCGGATCATTTCCTCCCCCCCCCCTTTCACCCATTTTTCTTTTTTGTGCGTTTTGGGGTCGTTTTGTTTTCCCTCCGATTTTTTGAACGTACGCCGAAGGCTCTCGTAGTGATCTAACTTTTCAGCGAGGTCTGACGCCGTACGGAATTCTTCCCAGGAGTCCAAAAAGTGTTCCCTCACCTCAGCAGGGGTTCTCTTTTTTAACTGCTCCGTGAGCAATAACTCCTTTAACTCCTCGAAAGTATTTACCTCCGCCGTTTCTAGCCAATTGTCTAGATAACTTCTTAATTCGAAGGTGAGATCTGCCCAGGAGGAACCAAATTTCCGATTATGTTCTTCAAACCTAATCCGCAATTCCACAGAATTTAGTTTGAATCTCTTCATTAACAGGCGCTTCATGTGAGGAAAATCGTCGCTTTTCTCAAGGGGTTCCTTCACAATTAACTCTGCTACTTCCGGGGGCAACAAAGGGATAAGCTGGGAAACCCACCTTTCTTCCTCTATCTCCTCTTTCTTAGCCTGTCTCTCAAAGATTTCAAAAAATAACGAGACATCTAATTGCTTCGGGTCAAACTTTGGGACCAGGTGCTTTAAATTTGATCTCCTAGAAATAATCTCAGGACCCGCTGACCCATTTGAACTCAAACTAACCGTTTCTGCTGCGGTAGTTAGTTTCAGTTTATCTAGCTCAAATTGTCTTTCTTTGTCTCTTTCTCGACATTCTCTCTCTAGTTTGTCTCTTTCCCGCTTTCTCTCCCTTTCTATCTCTTCTTTCAAAAGTCTCCAAGTCGATTTTGCAAAATCTTCGTCATAATCTGTAGCCCCTACAATCGCTTTAACTATGTACCGACGCGTGTCTGAGTCAGACGTTTCCACGCCAAACTCCGAGGCTATCTTTCTCAGATTATCTTTTTCGATTTCAAAAAGAAAAGAACCCATTTTGCTTAAATGAGATTTTTATAGCGTTCCCTTTTTTTTTTCACAAGCAAAACTCTATTTATTTCATGCAAAATCCAACTAATCACAAAAACAGCATGCACATAAATATCTTCTACAGATCAATTTCAATAGATTTACTTAACCTGAAATCTATATCGTCAAAATAAATCATTAATTTATATGACTTTCCTTTCCAAACTGAAATAGCAAAGATCTGCAAAACAATTCTTTTGCAGTCTAACTCAGAATTTAATTCTCACAAGAAACCTTTAGTCCAATTCTATTTTCGAAAACATTGAAAATTTTTACAAACAATTTTACTCCGCTTAAATTCTCTCAAAACAAACCCACTAAAGCTGCCTCATCGGTAACCAAGAAACAAAGACCGGACTCACCCTTTTCTGCGTCCGTCTTTAACATCAGAGTAATCCAAATCCAATTTGGGGGAATGGCACACACAAAATCTTATAGGTTTCGATCAGCTCTAGGACTACTTTATGTAAAAAGTACTTAAAGTTTTAAAAAGAATTATCTTTCAAAATTGCATAAAAATAGAAAGACCAAAAGTAACATGGGTCTGTTTCAATTTCTCTGAAACATAATCGCACCCGCTGCCACCAAATAAGCTGTGACGTCGTGAGTCACAGAAGTAAAGATTACGAATCCAATCTTTTCATTAAATCAAGTCACACCACGAACAAGGAAGGACTAAACCCCTTTTTAAAATTAACGAAAAAAAAAATTTATTTACAGAAAAAAAATAATAATCGTTACATTGATGGGGTTACAAATTCAGGCAAACACAGTTGCCTCCGTGGTGGTCCCAAAAAAAATCACGGTTTCCAACGAAACCGGAGAATGCCTAAGGGCACCTGTTTCTCTCAAGTCCTAGAGCAATCTGCTCTCCAAAAGTGTGGATCGAGGTCTTTTTCGAAGAAACGGGGCTTGTCCACTAAGCCCCCTTAAAATATCCCATTGGTGGAAACTTGGTGACGAACACTGCTACGTTGTTTTTGTAGAAGAAACCAAGGCCCGGATTCGTTGGTCGACCGGCGCCTCATTAACATGGAGTACGCCTCCCCGTCTGCGGTTTTTCGGCAACGACAAAGTCGGACACCGTCCAGGGCTGTCAGGCAAACTCGTCACACCCAATTTTAAAACTGTCCGAAGTGGTGCCAGACAGTCTAGACCTTTATTTAGAAGCGGTATTCCAACAAAGACACAAAGGCGTAGAAGAAATGGCTGTCTATGTCTCGTCAACACAGAGCTCAGTCGGCTGCTTGAAGAGATTGTTTTCACGAAGTGGACTCGCGGCATTCAAAACGGGCACATATCTGAGGATGCCACAGTAGCTTAAAGCTGAGTTAGGTTTCTAGATTGACTAATTATCAGTAGCTTAAGCCATCACAAGTTACTTAATAAACCTCACGATACAAATTTTCTCAATGAAATGACAAGATTGCGAAAAGTACCGTCTTATAATCATAGTAACTAAGTCAATGAAAACTAACTGAAAAGTATAAAATAAAAAATTATTAAACAAAAACAAAAAAAACAAAAAAAAAACCGACTGCGTAAAAACCAAAAAAACTAAAATAAAAAAAGTATAAGCCCAGTAATTTAGAATGTTATTAAGTACTACTGAATAACTATACCAATGAAATAGTTTTATAATCGTAGAAAGGTAAGGCAAATCATAAATTCAAAAGCAGAATAGAAGCATCAACAGTCGGGGCCCATTCCTTTCTAAATCAAGGAACCCCGTAAAATTTGAATGGGCCCCGACTGTTGATCCTTCTGTTCTGCTTTTGAATTTACGATTTGTCTTACCTGTGTACAATTATAAGACTATTTCAATGGTTAGTTATTCAGTAGTACTTAATAACATTCTAAATTGCTGGGCTTATACATTTTTCACTTCAAGTTTTTTTTTTAGTTTTTGTTTTTATTTAATAAATTTTATTTTACACTTTTTATTAGACTTACTAATAGCATTATACTGTAAAAAGTTTAGCTTGTTACTCAAATTTTAAAAGGGTGCTCAATGACATCAACAATTTGACATTAGCCGTAGCATAGGAAATGTCACAAATTTAGAAACTTTTAATTTCCCCAGCTGTTTTTTTTTTTTTTGTAAATGATTATTTTATTGCATTGTATATGCATATTACTAGTGTATATTACAATATATAGCATTGTTTTTTCAGTTCAATGTATTTTTTACCCCCTCCCTATACGTATGAAATTTGGGGGAGGGGGTTGAGGACCCTCTTTTACTTGAAATAGAAAGCTATAATTCTTCCTACTATCCACAAATCTAAAGGAGGGGTATCCTGTTATCTGGGAGAAACTTTTTTTTACGTGTATTTTTGAACCACCCTAATGGTCGTCTTACCCTTTAGGTAAAGAACATTAAGCTTTTGTCGTTGCATGTTAACTACATTATTTCAGTGACACATTTAAGTCATTAATTTATTCATTGACTCTTTTTTTTTTATTCTTCTTATTTCTTATTTCTTAACAGAAACGATAATAAATAAGTCATATATATATATATATATATATATATATATATATATATATATATATATATATATATGACTTATTTATTATCGTTTAATATACATATATATATAAAAGCAAGAGGGAATGTCCCTCCCATAGAGCCTAAACCTTTTTTTATAAAATTCTGGATGATGGCCACACTTGAATTTTTAGAAATAATAAACCGGTTTAGAAATTCTGAAAGATAATACAATCTATTCCATCTTTTCTTTTGATTTCAAAGACCTCTTTACAAGTATTTCTTGCCTGGTCAGATTTAATAACAACTACATTTACAATGTTGAACATTGCTTCCTTCAAGTCGACGATATTCCGCAGTGATCAAAGTTTTCTTCCGTATTAGCCAACCTTTACTTACACCACTTTGAAAAAAATTTTACCTTTTCCATTCCTAGGGCTTTCAGATATGTTGATGAACTCATTATTTTTAATTATCAAATCTTTTTTAATGATTCCAAAAGTATATATCCTCCTAAATTACAACTTATTCACACCAATGAATAACATAAAACGATCTGATTTCCTTGATTTTAATATTTCTATTTCAGACAATTCAGTTCATATTGATCTTTTTGATAAAAGACTTTCCTTTCAATTCATATTAATCGTTTGATTTCATGGAATTCAAATATTAAAGTTTTTCGTAACACCTTAATTAATGAAATCAATAGAATTAAAACTATCTGCAACAGAAATGAATTATTGTCTCTAAAAATCTAATATATATATCTTCTGCTATATGATCTTCTGCTACGATCAACG
The DNA here is from genome assembly GCF_026930045.1 of Uloborus diversus. Classification (NCBI taxonomy): domain Eukaryota; kingdom Metazoa; phylum Arthropoda; class Arachnida; order Araneae; family Uloboridae; genus Uloborus; species Uloborus diversus. Next base: position 19,828,662 of record NC_072733.1, on the reverse strand, counting down.
CCCGCTGTTGCTAGGATATCCACCAGTCACATGGTTTGGTTTATGAGCAGCAAAAGGGTTGCCATAGCTCGGTCTATTCTTATTATTAGTCTATGCCGTAAGATGCTCCGGATATTGGTTCTCAGTTAAGGTTGCTGTTAAATTTTGAATCGCTGTCTTTACATTTGTTTTATTATTGCAGATTTTTTATGTGTAATAATTTGTGAGATAATCATATTTCTGAACACTTTTTTACAAACACAACTGTGAAAATGAATAAAAGAATAGACTTTAAAATCAAAATCATTACATTTATCATACAAAACTACACTTGGATCTTTTTTATTAAGTTGAATGTTGAGATCTAGGAAATTAACTGACTAGGAAATTGACTGATGTCCCAATGGGTACATCTTTTTCTAGGGCATTTGACAAAAATATTAACGCATACATAAAAGTCACGGATGCTGAAACCAGTTTAAAGAAAAGAATACTCGCCTTCGACAAAATTCTAAATAAGCGACGTCTCAATTTCAATTTTCCTTTCCTTTTTATAACTGTTAAGTTTCATAAAAGTCCTATAAAATTCAAAATCGTTACTAGTGGAACATACTCCGACAATAATCAAGCGGGTAACTTTTTTTCGAAAAACTTAAAAAATATCAAAATTGCAGAAGAAAAAAGTTTCATAACTTTGAACAACCAGAAAGTTCTGGATTTCTTAAACAGCGGTATATACGATATTTATAGTATTAATACTTTTGATTTGAAAATCTTTTCACTAACATTCTATACAATCTCATAATCGACATTTTAGTTAGGATTTGACAAACATGAAAAATACATCAATCTAGATAAAAACTCTTGAATAACAAATCTAAAGACAGCGATTCAAAATTTAACTGCAATTTTAACTGAGAACCAATATCCGGAGCATCTTGCGGAAAATTTCATTTGCAAGCATATGGAAAAGAAGCGGTAGAGCATTTTGTTTCTTCCATTGATTTGTTTCTTACATGTTGTTTCTCTTGCTATTGAGTTCAACTGTGATCTTTTTTCTATTGTAATTTTTTTCTCTTGTTGTTCAAATTAGTTATGGTGATCTAATTTAATTTCTGTAATGATTGTACTTTGGTTTGTAAATGTTCAAATTAACTACTTTTTGTCATGCTTATATTTTGGATTTTCGGTAAGTCCTTTCTTGATTTGTGGATGTCGGGGTACTAGTGCTGCCTTTTTGGGTAATTTCGCCAGCAGCACTCCCGAAACATCTCATTGTTTTTTACTCTACCCTTGGGGAGTAACGCCCTGATGAGGCCCCCTGGTATTTTAATATTTTTTTTCAAATTTTCGTTCTTTCTTGTTAAATTTTATCTTGCCATCTATATATCTATATATATATATATATATATATATATATATATATATATATATATATATGTGTGTGTGTGTGTGTGTGTGTGTACATTTATTTGAAGCATGTGATAAAAATCATTTCCGAATGAAAAAAAAATACAACAAACTAGACTGCTTTTAGACAGTTTCAAATGACTTAAGAAGTTTCTAATAAAAGTTGGTTTTTCAGAAATAGAAATAAAAAACTAAAAATATGCCAATGCTCGATATCTACTCCTTCATATGTTTTTTTTTTTTTTTTTTTTTTTTCGAAAGTAATACTGTAACATCTGACTTTTATTATTTCATAAAATATTAAGAATTGTTTCTGCGGTTATATGCCTTTTTTTTTTATCGTAAACATTTTCTACAAAATAATAACTTTGGGAAAATCAATCGAACAACAAGAACGTAATATGAGGTAGGTTCAGGTATCAAGGCCTGTCGGCTAATAAGGCCTAAACAACAAAAATGCAATTTAAAATATCCGTATCCACTCCAGGAAGGACTCGTATGTAGCTAACACTCATAGATGGCACTTCATACTGGTTGCGACATTTTGCTCAATTCTTGCGACCATTGCAACGCGATTCGTTTTTGCGGAACTGTAGTGCAACTCTAATAATAAAAAATCGTCCGACTAAATGTTTAATAATTTCTGTAATATTGCACTTTTAGACATAGTTTTGCGTTCCAGTTTTATATTGTCAATGCTTCTATCGATCTTTGATGTCTGAGTTATATATATATATATATATATATATATATATATATATATATATATATATATATATATATATATATATATATATATATATATATATATATATATATATATATATATATATATATATATATAAACCAATTACTGTACTTTGGTGTATATGTTTGCACACGATGTCAGCGGCTAATAAGGCCTACCAAATTTGATCGTAGGCCTTATTATACTCCTTTGTTTTTGCAACAATGTTTGCCAGTTTTACATCTTATATTTTAAATATCTCTCAATATATTATAGAAGTTTATAAGTAGTTACGACTATTTACTAATTGCTTCAGTGTTATAGAAGTACCTCAAGGAGATCTTCCGAAAAGGTTTACCACATGGTTTGCGGTTTTAGTTCGGACGATGAAAAAGACACCTTGCTACTGTAAAAAGTACAGCATTTCAAGAGCTTATGATTATACGAGAGATAATTATGAAAAAAAAACCCCACCAATTGTTAGAAGAAAAGCCATTAATTATTAGAGAACCCCAGTCGTGAAAGACTTGTTTGACAGAAACAAGAAATAGAAGAAAATAAAAAAGATGTAAACTCTCAATGAAAGAAATGATACTAAAGAAAACAATGCTATTTGGTACTGTTACACACTTGTGAGAGGATAAAATGAATGACATGAGACTATATCTAAAATGCGGCAAGTGGTATCATAAGGAATGCGTCGGTGCGACAGTCGATGACAAAGATAATTTGGAGTGCCCTGACGGTTGTTAAACAAAGAATTTTTTGTCATTTTGAAGACTTTAAGCATGACTATTGCATATATAATACAACTGATATCAATTATCAATGTTAGAAGCTTATTTTGATTATTTAAGAGAGTTAAAGTTCTTAGGCCTTATTATCCTACCATAGTATAATAAGGCCTAATGACAAGGCTTTAAAAAACGTTTTATTCCATGCTTGTTTTCTGCAAAACTGGTGATTTTTTGATAGTTTCTTGTAGCAATTGATCTGTATGGTTAATTAATATTACAATTTGTTGATTTGGATACATAGTTTTTCTTTTTTTTCAAATCTCCTTTAGGTAGGCCTTATTACCCGCACCTACCTTATATATTTTTTAAATTGTGTGTTCATTTTTAAAAGAGAAGGTATAAGCAAAAAAAAAAAAAGTCTGCAAAACAACTAAGTTAGTATATACTTCTATTCGATACACTTGTTCATGGACTTACAAACACAGTAGTCGAAACAAGTTTTACAACTTAAAATAGTATTTTAATACAGTTTGGAACTTTTCAAAAAGAAGTAAATAGCTGATATCAGCAGATGTTTCTGACATGCCGAAGGAAATGTTATATAATTTAATGCCCAATTTAATTTTTTGACATATGACGAGGAATCTCTTTCGAAAAGGAATGAAAAGAACAAAAACTGAATCATCTTGGAGGAGCTTTTTATAGAAATCTTGCAAACTCTATTTCTGCAATTCCTTTTTTAATACTTCCATCAATTTATAAATAAATAAATAAAAACCATATGAATACGTTATTCATTCCTCACATCAAACCATGCATTTAGTCTATCATTAATGAAAATACTTTTTTTTTTATCTTAGATGATAAAAGCTGCGCCAAATAACCTAAATAATGCTCTTAATAAATTTAGATCCTAAAAACTATTAATTCCGAAACGTTTATACGAAACCTTTAATCTGTATCGATTTATAGCTTTTTTTTTCATTTTAATACAAATTCATTTCTTAGAAGTCATTTTTTTAAAAGAACAATTGACTGCTTAGCATAACCGATATTGACCAGATCAATATTTTCTCCTTCAAATGGAACTTTCATTTACAATGCTATGAAATAATGTTTTTAAGTTCTTTGAAAATGTACTGCAACATTTCAAAACTGTGATTCGCGATCCATTATTGAGCCGCGAGGCAAACTCAGGCTATCAGGGGAGGAGTCTTGCTATTACTATGTTTGGTTTCATCGTTAGAGTTTTGAAAGATTCTTTAATTTACAATGTGACTTTTTTCAAGCAAAATGGAAGGTTTCAAAATGAAATAATTTGCAGAGAAATCGTAAGTCTTTTGAGATGTCAGTTCTTCTCTGTTAACTGTTTTATATTATTTTATAAACAAATCATGTAGCAAGTGCTTCTTTAAAGGATCGTCAATTACTTCGCCTCACTCCTACTACTATTATCGTCTGTTAAAAAATAAAAACTGATTAACCGCTCTTGAGAATTAGTCAAGAAAAGTTTGTAATCTTCAGACTTGGAGGACTCCTCTTGATCAAGATTTGTGTATCAGAGAACACCCTAGTGGTGCTCTTGCCTCTGGTAAAGGCAAGACTCTTCAAACCATTATTCCTAGGCTTGTCTCTAGACATCTGAAGTGCCTTAAATATAAACTAGGTCGTAAATTATATTCTACCTACACTAAATGTAACACCGAGCAGACTTCCCCTGTCATATACTGGCTTATGGGGGTCTTGATAAGGAGGAACTCGTTAAACGTCCTCTACTTGTTTGGGACTCTCTAAGATATATCTCTAAGGTCTTCTTGATGCATGGATCCAGTCTAGCCAAGAGCATGACCAGGTAATAACAACAGCAACTCTCTGAAAAATCGTACATTTGTATGGTTCTGGGTATTCTGTTACCGAAGAGCGAGAGCAAGTTATAAGGTTCACACCTAAGGCTGAATGAGAAACTCTGTTTCATCTGTACAAAAAAATAATAAACTTTTTACGTTGCCTTTTGGACAATTAATACATTCTCTGAGGAAAAAAAAAGGTCATACCTGGTCGAGTATAAATCCAGTTTTTGAGTTAATGTATAGAGAAAATTCATTTCAAAAGGGTAGATACAAAGCAATTGACAAAAGTTCAACATACAAAAATCGAGATTTAATAAACTGTCATTACAAAACATAGTTTGAAATCTATGATAAAATTAAAAAATAGAAGGAAACATTGAACTGCTAAAAAACAACAAACACACACACACACACACACACACACACACACACAAATGTCTATCAAGAAGTTGCTTGAAAATAAAATCAAGTTCTAAGCAAAGTAACGTCTAAATATAAGAGGACAAATGTCGAGTAAAGAAGAACGAAGTCAGAAACAAGATGACAAAAATTACAGAAAGCAAAAGGAATTCGATGCTACCAAATAAAATAATATAATAAGGACTAAGAAAAAATGATAGTAAACACAAAAAGACTAGAAAAGGGGAGGAAAAAAACAGAAGAAAATACAGAGCAAATATATAGGAACAGAAAGTGCAATAAGAAAGTGGTAGTAAAAGAAGAATACCAGTGCAACTTAATAAAGCAATGTACTTAAGTAATTGCACCCTAAACTAAATCAAGATAAAAAGGACGTACATACAATTTGAGGGGTAAACTCCCGACTTGGTTTTAGTGGTATTCATTCAAAAGCGCTGGGTGCGAGTTTTCAGCTAAGTTTGTATCTCTTTACTTTAATAAATCAATTGTAGATAGAGGTTTACGAACGTTATTATTTTTATCGTATATCAGTTTCGTTTGAAAATACGCAATGAAAACATTCACACTGGAATAAATTTAGGAAAGGGTGACTTTTAGTTTTTTTGAATATAAAGTTTTTCTTTTTTTTTTTTGTACGATGTATGTATAAATGGTACAGTCATTCCCCGGGTGTAAGTCTTAAAAACTCTATTTTCAGCTGTCCTCCTCATATTTTAATAGTTTTACTCTATTTTTCGTTATGTAACGGAAGAAACATTCCTAAGCTATGCTCCAAGGAGGAAATGATGAATTTTCGATAATTTTCAGCGGAATCTTAATGATACCTAAAGGGAATTTTTCTTTATTATGAACGTATAGATGGTACAGTAATTTGGGTAACTTTTAGTTGCGATTTCTCTATTTTGAACTGTATTCTTTGGTTTTACTATATTTGTTAGTAGATAAAGGAAGAGAAGTTCCTAAACTATTGTTTAATAATTAAATGATGGCGTTTATAAATTACAGTGGCAATACTTAGTGATATCTAGATATTTGTTTTCTTTATGGTGCATATATAAATGACACAGTTATTCGGGTAACTCTTCTATTTTGAACTGTCCTCCTCATATTTTAATAGTTTTACTATATTTGTTCGTGTATAACGGAAGAAGCTTGTCTATAGCTATTGTACAATTAGCTAATAATACAAAGATTGTATAATTAAGAAATAGTGGCTTTTTCATAATTTACAGTAGTGGTATTTAGTGATATCCATGGGGTTTTTTTTCGTAATGATGGATGTATAAATGGGTACAGTAATTTAGAAAACTTTGATTCACAATTTCTCAATTTAAACTATCGTTTCCATATTTTAATAGCTTTACTGTATTTTTTGGTATATAACAGAATAAACTTTCCAAAACTAAGGTCTAAAAACGAAACTAAGGGCCGCAACAGCCATGGGAGTCAAGGCCTACTGTTTCCATTTCAGTTTATTTATTTATTTATTCAAACCCCACCAATCACCACAGTACCAATCCTGGTGAGGGTTTAACCGAATGTGAAGATTGAGGGGAACAGAACAGGTAACAAGCTACCAAGCACTCGCTTGAACGATTTTGATACATATTAATACATAATAAATGCATAAACACATACAAAAACATAAAACATTTAAAAACAATTCAAGTGAAATAGATATTGGAAAAATCTAGTTGGCTGGAAATTCAATATAAATTGCAATAAAAGTTCTTTGGAGGTTTTTAGGCCGGAAATTTGAAGTCATCTGCTTGTGAAATGAGTAGGAACATTATTTTATAGAAATTCTTGCGTTAAACTGGATGAGATAGAATATGTGCAATATTATTGGAAAAAGATAGTTTGGAATTGTAAGTGCAATGGAAAGAGCTGGTTAGAGGACAGTTGAATGTTTAGTTCAGTCATTTCAGTTTACAAGACCGAGGGTTCTGGGGTGCAAGGAAGATGTTCCGTTAAGGTGTCAAACCGAACGCGGAACTCCCAGGATTTAGTTCCCAAGCACGGCTTTTTATTTATTTATTTATTTATTTTTTAACCCACTGAAGGAATGAAAGGCTGAGTTGACCGTGCCCAACCTGGAATCGAACTCGGGTCAGCGGCGTGAAAGCGTCACTTATCCACTGGGCCAGAAATTAATGCCTAATTATTTAATTTTAATAAATAATAATTAAATTCTTTTAAAAGTGAATTATTAGGAATAAAGTTATTCTGCCACTTAGGGTCACTTTGAATCGTCAGAAATGAGATGCAAAATAAATTATTTTAACAAAGAAGTGTAACTTTAACGCATCAAAATGAAATTTTCAATTTACTCTCCTTTAGTACTTCACAACATCGCAAGATTTCTACCTGTACTAACATCACAACGAGGAAAAATAGTCAGTGCCTCTGCCCATGTCGTATGATTGTGCGGCATGTAAAAGATCCCTCGGATATTAGTTTGGCTTTGAATGCCCTTGAAAAAATTAAAATTCCAAGTGCAGTTCCGTATCGAAAATAACGCAGGTACTACCATCTGGTGGAAAATGGGCGTCAAAACTATATGTGTCATTGACATCCGCACCTTTGGCACATCAAAGATTGCTTGCCATATTAGTAGATCGCACTAGGTCTGCAAAAGACTAATACGCCTTACGCAGCCCTATTAGATAGGAAGAAAAAAAACTAACATTCTTAAGAGAAAGAGAGAAAGCGGATATATTGTATGCTTATATTTCCAGAACCACTGCACCTATTTGAAAACCATTTATCTAGGAAAAAGATACATTCTTACAGAGTGACATAGCCTAAAAATTATTCATATATGTATATACTGACTTTTTTTAATTGCTATTTTTTCTTGACTGCTAGTTTATGCTTCGTAGTGTTCTGTTCTTTTATACGTAAAACCAAAAACGATTGCTCTGCATTTGTAATGACAGAATCTTTTGAAGAAACTTTTCGACCATGATGAGGGTTGGTAACCTTTGAAAAGAAAAAGAATCGCCTCCAGCATATGAACCGCCAAGCTTTTACTGACATGTGTTTAAGGTTAAGGTTGCAGAGGAGAAGGTGTAGAGCATCAATTAGCCTCAGAAATTGCAAACCATTCAGAAGTCACAGAATGTTTATACCTCAATATTTATTTAAATAAATTATATCTGAGATTTGTTTCGGGCAAATTGAACTTGTTGCACTTATGTATTCCAGCCATGCAAAATTACTTGGTGTTTCTAAAAGTTGTAATTTTTAATGTATTTCAGGCTATATTTTTAGATTTGTTCATTTTAAATTTCAAACAAAACAAGCACAAGTGAATCGTAGTATTGAAAACGTTTTAACACTAGAACGACTGACATTTTCTGTATACCTAGAAGGACTGAAGGGGCCAGTGTGGCCCTACCCAATTTTGGAGTGAATTGTTTTAAAAATTCTTCCTGAGGGAGTCCACGTGCCTGATACACCTTCTTTCATGACTAAATAAAAACTTAGTACTTAATTATTTTTAGCTTTTCTCTCTATACTGGGCAAAAGGTTGAATTAGTTTTCCTTTCTAAGAGCAATGGCCACCGTTAGGATGGTAAGCAGTCGGTACTGTTTATAGCATTTGGATATCCAACCGGCCGCATAAAGAGGAAGGTACAGGTTAAACTAGAGTGAATGGCATTCTTTTATGCTACAACAATTAGGAGAAAGGAAAAAAATAAATTTTTTAATTGTCAAAATGCTTAGGGGCCACTGTGGCTCCTCCCGTCTTTCTAGGCATAAGGATCAATATTAACAGTACTATGAGGCGAATGATTAAATGATTAAACAAGTATTCAAATAGTGTCATATAATGAAAAGTCAGAAAATTCCATTAAGTTTCGTTAGATGTTATCCGAGTTATTAAACAACAAACTACGCGAGGGGCCACACAGGCCCCTCCGTCTTTCTAGTGTTAACATGATGCATGAAAAAAGTGCAATATTGAAAAAAATATATTTATCTTAAAGATTTAAAACCAAAATGAGAAACAGTTGCTAATGAATTCATTTACTTTTATTTAGCTTAGGAAATTCTTAAGTCAAAAAAAATTGCACTCAATTACCGTGTCTAAGTGTTGAAAGTTGAATATTGTCCGTCCATTAATACCGTGATAGATATAGAGGACGCTGCGTATCATCCGCATAAATTCCTTAATTCCCTTAACCCTTCAGGCCTGACCCTCATGCTTTTAAAATTAAAGTTTGTATTCCAACAATTTTATTGCAAACTTGAATTCTCCTTATATATGCAATGGGATTGGACTCCATGTAAAATCGTTATGGAACAATGTAATTTAGACTACTATTCTTACTGGACCAGCGCAGATCAGTTGGTTCATATTCCTCGCATTCCCATGATCCATACATATTTCCCTTTCCAATTTATGTGGTTACAACTTCTAATGGAAATTTATTTTGTCATCATCATCAACAAATCCGAAGGTCATTCTTAAAACTTTAAGTTGTACAGTGTTACATACGGGAATATTACTCATTGGCAATTACCTGGCAGTGTCTCCTGATCAGGAAATGAGTTGAATCAATTTGCTTTAAAATATCATAAAAACTAAACAAAAAATACAGTATGCCATGATGTTTAAAAATAAAAAGTAGTATTGTATAATATTTATTTAAGTAAGATACTTTTTAAACCCAAGCAAGGTTGGGGCGAGACGCTAGAATAGAGTATTACAAAGTAGAAAAAGCACTTTCAACCACTACAAAACTAGTTTTGCAATTGCAACTTCAAAAAATAAAAGAAAAAAGAATATATATATACAGAATATTATACAATTAGCTGCATACAATGTAGCAAACATTTTTTGGTATAATAAAGAATAAGTAAGACGTAGGAGAGACTGGGGATACTTGATCTCTGGGAATACATGATCCCATAGCCAAAAATGTACCAAAATCATTAAATAGAGATTTGAAACCCGAGAATTATGTTGAAGTTATACTTGTACATAAAATCTGGCAACACTTTTGTTGTTGTTTTTTTCAGCCATTTTGTTTTAGCTCAAGATATGATTGTCCGAATGTGTCAAGGGAAACTTTTTTTTAGGAAAGCATTCTGAAGTTTATATTGTCCAATACATACAACTTTAAAAAAATACTGAAGTGTAATGTTAAAGTATAGACAGTTTTCTATAATTGAGACATACTTTTAGTAAATTGCCACTGATTGTTAATAATATAACAAGTATGTTTGTAAATATCACATATTAGGGATACTTGATTCCTACGTTTACAGGGATACATGATTCCAGGGATCAAGTATCCATGTGACAACATAAAAACAATTAAAACAATATAACTGTTGTTTGCTTAGTTGACATTAACTTTAAACATTCAAAACCATATTGATATAACAAAAAATATCATAATATGAGTGATAGATTAATATAATCACTGCAGTAAATATGCTAAACAAAAAAAATATAAAACTATCAGTTCGCACTTGTAACCGAAATAACAGCTCAGACATCTAAACATAAACTAACTCTACTGATGAGTTATGTTTTAATCAGCCACATGAGCTTGAACAAGTTGAAATATATGTCAAACTTTTGTTTGAATGATAAAAAATGATTTTGCTATCTTTAGATTTACATCAAAAAAGTTAGCTGCCCATTAAGTTGACTCATTAGCGGATAGAATGCTAAGTTGGATTTCTAGAGTTTGAAATAAGTTTTCTTAAGCGAAAAGGTAACATGCTTAATCAATCTATTTTTCCTGAAAAATTGATAAACGTGTAGTAAATGGGAATGAATGTGTTAAGTTGCACACATCCAGATGGGCGAACTTTAAGAATTACAACAAACGAATTGTTCACATTTGACTTTTCAGGTTTTGAAAGTATATACTAGGCTTTCTATTCTTTTCTATAAGCATGCTAATACTTAAATTTTTAACCCTCTTTTTAAAATTAATTTTAATTGATAAAACTCTTAATTTTACTATTGCAAGACAAGAAGCAAATAAGTTGATTGTTGTGCTTGTCTGCCTTTTTCTTTTTTTATTTGTTGCAATTTGAGTTTCATTACGCTACTTTGAAAAAATGTTAGTTTTATTTATGAAACATATTTTTTTCACAACTGTATTAGAGAATAAGTTACTGATCAAAAGCCTCATAAGTTCATTTAAGTTGCGTACTTTTTTTTTTACAAATGTCCTAGTGAATTATAAACAATGTTATTTTGTGTTCACTTTATTATAATTTAATAAAAAAAAATAGAACCAGTGGTTTTTTTTAGAAACATTATGTAGAAAACTAAAATCCACAAATAAAGCTTATCTAACGAGAAGTTTATGTATTTTCTCAGTGGGATCAAGTATCCCCCATGAAGGGATCATGTATCCCTTGCTGTGGGGATACATGATCCCTTTATAAACTTATTGAAAAAAAAATATTTTACCAAACCTATCTGTTTAATTTCAACTAAAAAAAAATACTGTCAGATAGAGGAAAAAATCATCTTTCTTCGCGTACTTTTTTTTGAAAAAAACTGATAATTTGCAGCAGAGAAAAAAATTGAAAACTAAAGTGGGGATCAAGTATCCCCAGTCTCCTATATTTTATAAACTTCGAAAGGAGAGGGCAGCTGTACTGTCCCCTCTGGCAAGTTAAACTCCGCTGCCCGACCGATTAAATGATTCCCTTTGTTGAAAAAGGGAAGAAGAAATACGGCTTAAGAACTTGCGGATTTAGTTTGCAGTGTTATTGCCCATCTGACGAACAATATAATTCAGGTAAGAAGTTGCAAGCAGTACAGGATTTCCTCGCCAATAAAAGTTTTACAATGCCAGCCCGACTCAGCGCGTAGCAATTCATCTTCTTATTGATTGACCTCCCTTGAAAGAAATAGCCTTGCTCAAGGCCATAGATCAACTTCTCAGAGGTGGACAGTAGTTCTACATTTTTTTTCAAAAGTCAAATGTACTCAAGAATTCGATGTGGCGCAAAGATAACTAGAATGGCTCGAAAAAGCTCTAAATTACTGCATTGACATTAGAGAAGATTCAAGTGTAGGGTAACTTACTAATCGCAGCGTATCATTTCAAAAACTGAAATTCAATGAGTTATAATGAAAATACAATTTGAGTTATTTTGGAGAAAAAGAAATCATAGCAGGCAAATTTTGACCTTACAGCTGATATAACCAGATATAGAGTTCATACTCCATTATTCGCAAGGCATAAACTGGGTGTTACATAAAGATGAATTTGTGATAAAATAAAAGTGGTTTCAATGTTTGGGGAGGGGGGCACCGTTCTTGCCATATCATATTAAAGTTTGTGTGTCCAACTAAGTTTGTGCACTTGGCTGAAATTTAGACCGTTCCACTCGCGTTACGATAATACTCGCAACAGCTTTTATCCCAACAGCCAAAAAATAACTCTATCTGTAGTTTTATTGTTACTTTATAGTTTTAACAACAACATTTAGTTGCCTGACGCATTAAACATACTTCATAAATTGAATTTTAGTGGTTACCCATCAGAAGTTAATGTATTGTAAACGTTTGATTAAATTAATATCTTTTTTTTTTTTTTTCAAATGTTCACTCTGTAGACTCAAAGATGGCCCGAATACGATAATGAAATACCCGAATGGTCCCAGTACGATAAAACATTCGCACAAGAAATGCCAAATACCTAATTTTAGATGGAATTTGTTATTCAAAATTATGAATCATTTTTTTAAGGAATTTTATGGGAATGAGTATGAGTACATGGACATTAACTTGTATTTGCTGAGAAATGGCTTTCTTTTAGTCATGAATCTGGTATTTACAAATGTTACTGTAAATACCCTGATACATATATTTTTCTGAAAAATTTGCAATTTCAATAAAACATTTTACTGCTAGCTCCTTTGTTGATTGTATTATTTGCGTTTTAGTTGTCAAGTATGAGACAATTGAAATATTAGGGTTGGTTTGTTTTGCATTTAAATGGAATTTACAAAATGAGACAAAAAAAATAAATACATTCTTTTAGTTCAAGATTAAAACCGACATTCTTGACAATTTAATTAATTCCTTTTTCATTTTTCACTTGCAAAGAAAATAAATCTCCACTTTACCAAAAGTCAAATTCTTGTAAACTTAAGCGATTCAAAAATACTAACATTTCACCGTGAAAAGCCTGAGTAAAAAAAGAAATACTTAGAAAACGGCGTAAGGGAAAATAGCTTCTTTGAAAAATCTGAAACATGTGTTAGGAAGAAAAAGGGCTGCATTCAAAAAATCGAACAAGATTAATACCATGAAATGGACGACAGAAGTTTGTATTTGGTTTTCTGTACTTATTTTCTTTACGGTGGCATTCAAGTGAATATGCTTTGTGCAATGCTTATAGAGCTTAGTTTGCTTTTAAAAACTACAGTAGTAAGAATACATAAAATGCTTATTGTTTCGTTTGAGAGTTATTCCTAAATAAACCGTATTCTGTGCATAAAAGTAGTTTTTTAGTTTTCTGTCAACTGGTCGTATAAGGTGTTTAAGTAAGTATATCATCTCAATCCCTTCAGACCTGGTGTCCAGTATACCGGACATGAACTTTAAACAGCTGCTCAATTAATAATTCATTAAATTACTTGATTTTTTTGTGGTTGACTCTTTAAATTCCGCTTTTTATTATCTGTGCAAGATTTTTTTTGTTTTAGGATTGAAAATACTAGCGAAAAAGGATTGGAACATTAGGATTGACTCATTTTTCCAACCATGGATTCTCGTCGCAAAGGCGATGTTTTTTTTTTCTGATTTTTCAAAAAGTGTATAATCTTTTATTGATCATTTCAAATGTTTATATTTTGTTTCATAACTGTTTGGAGAATATTTTACAATGAAGTTTGACATTTCATCGTTTTTTTTTTATTTGAAGCATTTATTTCAAAAATATATTTCCGAATAATTGACACACTATAACTTTTAGCTTTTTGCTACAAACTTGAAATTTCAGCTATGAGATACTCTTTGCCATAGTACACTGGCTACCAAATAAAAGCATTTTTGGTTAGGTATCTCATGGTTCCGTCTGAAGGGGTTGGCAAGATACTGCTGTGCTCTTTGAATAGAAGGCATGAATTTACCTAATTAGTTGCTAAAATTCGAAGCTGTTTTCTCACCGTTTTTGAGTTAACGTATAATGGCGTTGTTTGGGTTAAGTTAATACATCGCGCTTGGGCAAATTTGATACCATGCAATAATTTAGCTCGCAAATTTAACGTGTTTCTTTCTCTTCAGCAATGCTTAGAAATGAACAAAAAAGCTCTAAGAAGGGGAATTCCTCTTGAAATGATTGATAAAGCGTATTAAAGAAAAGATAGCCATACTTATATTCGTATCCAACTGTAAATCAGAAATATGTTCCTCGTGTAACTCGGATTTAAGATTGAAAGATTATGTGAGAGTTTTAATCCTTTTCTAAAAACAACTCTCAAAATCTGCATTCCGTCATCTATTACGTTAGAATAACAGCTCATTCATTTGTGTGTTAACTTGGCGTACGTTGGGTACAGTTCATACACTTCGGAATAAATTTAAAAAAAAAATAATATGAAAGAATGTCTTAACAATGGTTTAGAAATCATTGTTTGATAATAAAACAGAAATAATATCATAAGAAATTTTTTAATGCATAAGAGACAAAAATTAGAAAAATCAAAATATGAAATATGTGTCATTTAAAACTGATCTCTCTAATCACAAAAAATAAATATATTAGGTTGCATTGTGCAAGATTTAGAAACATTATTGCTGAAAGTAAATGACACTTAACTCCTAAAGTTTACTATAAATTTAAGCACACAAATCAATGAATATCATTTTTCCTGGTCTATTTTATTTTTGATTTTACTTTCAGTTTTACAAGCTAATATTATTCTTGACTAAAGATGTGAATAATTGGTTTAATTCTACAAAGTGGCTTTTCGTGTCAACGCATGTGACAGCATCGGTTCCAAGCTGTTAACTGGTAGCAGATGCAAATGATTAATTAATGGAATTTGCCCGAAATGCCCCAAATTATACTCAGTTAAAACTATTTTCAAGGCACGCCAAATACAAAAATAAAAAGATCTCAATTGAGATGAACAAGTTGCTAATTATCACCTTAAAACCTTTTAAAATAAAATTTTATTTTAAATAAGCCTGCTTTAAATTAATAATCTGTTGAGAAATATGTAGTTTTTGTTTCCTTTCCTTCTTTTCGTGTGTTTGTGTGTGTTCACAAACATTTTTAAACTTGAAATCTATATTAATAAAACGAACATTATATATGTTTGTGTGTACGTATGTATTTAGGTATGTTTCCTACACAAATCCACACTTTAAGTCGAACCTCGACCAAATTCGAAAAAGGAACATAAGGGTGTTTTCAACTGCCAAAAAAGAACCGAACCGTTCGAATTTTAATTTTAGGATCCGAAAATGGCGTTTTTCTATAATATGACGGCGAAAAAAGACTCGCAAAAATTAGAATAAAATATCCATGGAAACCCCTGATTTTTTTACATCTGATAAAATTTGTTTCAAAGTAATTAGGACCTGAATTATAACTGTTTTTAACTAATTTCATGCTAAAATGTTGGTAAGCTTGCAATTTGAAATCTATTGTCGATCACGGTTATTGTTGAACCTGATTTCATTAAAATTTGTTGCGTGAAGAAAATCATGGAGAAGAAAGATCTGTTGCCTTTTTTTTTCGAATATGAACAGATAAAATTCATTTACTTTTTTTTTTTTTTTTTTTTGTTCAAGCGTTTTTTTTTTTTTTTTTTGTTAAACACGTGTCACTTGACATAACTTTTTTTTTTTCGAGGTTTCCCCTGTAAAGCCGGGCAATGCAGCTAGTAATTAAGAAAATAGGGTAGACCGACCACTGAATAGGAACTTAAGCGCAATATCATTTACAAAAATACATAACAGGGCCATTCCACCGTCACGTGCGTGACAATTCAATTCGATGATTAAACCAACACTTTGTTATACTGCCGTGTGCAGGTAAACGGCAGTATCTGCAGAAATGAGTTTTCGAGATATTTGAAGAAATGCGTTTTTGATTCAATACTAACAATAGGGAAATGTTGGAATTAGACGGTTTTTTCGCGCTTTTTTTTTTAAGATCAAACCAAATAAGCGAGCTTGTACGGTAAAGATAACGTACAATAGATGACAAAAATGCAAAAAAAAATGAAAAATTAAAAATTTGCAGTTACTGCCCTTTACCTGCACACGGCAGTATAACATCTTAATATTTTAATGAAACAGGAGTGAACACACTTTTTACTTTTTACATTTGATACAAAGATACTCCTGACATGGTATTATTTTTATTAAACAGTTTTTTTACTTAAAAATTAATTTATTTGCACGCGTCACGTGCAGGACATCCAAAGTCAACCTCTTGTAGTTTGCTGTAACGCATTACTTAATTTTTTTCTCTATTAATATAGCAATGACGAAACAAATTGTAGGTTTTCAAACTAAAGGTTCCAACGTCTAGGAAACGTACCTCAAATGTTGAGAAATAATAATTTAAATGGTTGAAAAAAATTAGGTATATGACCATTCCACTAAAAACAGTCATTTTGTCCCACATGTGAAGGTTCCTATATTTCATAAAAAAAGAAATAATTTTAAAAGGTAATGGCGGAACTTTTTTCTTAAGAAGTCACAAATAAGTTTGTGATTTCTTAAGAAAGAACGTTTGTTCATAACCCCCTTTTAAATAATTACTTTAAATGAAATGTGTGAAGCGTCACGAGCTGGACAAAAAGGTCGGTTTTCCGTGGAGTGGCCTAATGTTGTCAAAAACCATAGTATTCAGCACATGAAAGTAAAAACATTTTAATTTATATGTAAAATTGCTTTTAAAAACGGGAGCGCTTTTATGATTGTGCATCAGGTATTTTTGGCGAAAGAAATGAAAAACCCAGCGCACTAACCCAGTGAATGAACTTCTCCAATCAGTGGACAAACACAACCTTTCTTGTTGTTTCCTTTTTGGCAATCTACAGAGAAGGAAGACCCTACTGCCAGTTCATCAAAAAAGAAAAACTTTTTAATCCATATTAAACGAGCTGATGTGTGCATCACATGACTTCCTTTTACTCCAATTTAATGTCATTTTCTCATTATTGGCAGTTTTAATATGATTCAATAGTTTACTCTCTAAATATCAGCAACATTGGCTAAATTAAACCAGATTTAAAAAAAACACTCCAAATTTGTCGCCAAGTTGGTGACAAAACTTGGCGACCAAAATGCTGGCGATATATCGCCAAGTGTCCGCCAAATTATAACACCACTTGAGTTTACATCGAAATTAACAATGATTTTTCCCAAAAAAGGGGTAAAAGACCCCTTTAGAAACACCCGAATGCAACCAAAAGAGAAGGTGTACAACTAGACCCCACTAGGAGTCTACGTACCAAATTTCAACTTTCTAGGACATACCGTTCTTGAGTTATGCGACATACATCCGCACATACGCATATACATACATACATACAGACGTCACGAGGAAACTCGTTGTAATTAACTCACTAACCGTCAAAATGGATATTTCGCGTGTCTATACGTTCTTAGTCACTTATCCATGTGTGGTCAAGTCGAAAAGATTTGAAAAAAAAATTTTAAAAAATCGCCAAATTTGTCGTCAAGTTGGCGACAAAACTTAGCGACCAAAAGACTGGCGATATATCGCCAAATTAAAACACCACTTGAGTTTACATCGAAATTAATAATGATTTCCCCCAAAAAGGGTCAAAAGACCCCCTTTGGAGCATACGAATGCAACCAAAAAGGAAAGTGCACAACTAGACCCCACTAGGAGTCTACGTACCAAATTTCAACGTTCTAGGACATTTCGTTCTTAAGTTATGCGACATACATACACACATACGTACATACAGACGTCACGAAAAAGCTCGTTGTAATTAACTCGGGGATTGTCAAAATGGATGTTTCGGGTGTCTGTACGTTCCTAGGCACATATCCACGTGTGGTCGGGTTGAAAAAAAAAACTCAACATTCATTTGGGGGTGAGCAAAATGGAAATTAAGGGCGATTTTTGGGTGAAAATTTTTTCGCGAATACAATACTTCCTTTTTTGTAAAAGGAAGTAAAAATAGCAATATTCCTATCTATATTAGGAAACTCGATGAGGGTAGGTCAACCTAAGTTGGATCTTGTACTATAAGTAACGCTCCACACGTCGGAATTGCGGCACACTTGGCGAGAGTAAAGCATAAAAAGATGACTAGAAATATAATGCACAGAATGTTACGACACTGCATTTCTTTAAATTAATGTAATTTAAGGAATTTTCTTCTGTCATCCGTGAATTAAAGTGCAAATGAGCTTCGCGTAGTAAATGTAGCATAGCTGTTATTGTGACACACACACAAATGTAATCACAATTTTTTCAACATTTGTAGCGCAGTTTATTCTTGCTTTGGTGTCTCAGGAAATAAAAGACAGTTAATTAACGCTTTCATTCCCAAAAACGTATTTTAATCAAGAAATCACTTTCCTCGTTATTTCTTAACTCCTTTTTCTGACAGTTTAATTAAATATTTTTTCCCTTTCATTACGAAAGATTCGATTCAGAAATGTCGCTTTCATTCTTAAAAAGCAACAATCCAAATAGGAAATGTTATCATTCGAACGAAATTCCATATAATAATTTAAGAAAAATCAGAAGAAGGGGGGGGGGGGACGAGCTGTGAATCTCTAAATACTGTTCAATAAATTTTGAAAAAATGAAGAAAATCGGCATCATGATTTAAGTGCATTTGTAGGTTTTTGTCCAATAATAACTTAATTAGGGTACAAGTTTAGTAAAAAACTGCTCAACAATTTATTTTAGTTCATGTTTTAAAACAGCAAAAGCATTTTTAAAATGTGGTGATGAGGTCACGATTAGGGGAAATAATTAAAGAAAAATTACAGAAAGTAAAATTATGAAGACAGGCAATAAATGTTCGAAACAATGCTAAGAGTTAGCTCTATCCCTCAGGAGAAAAAAACATTTTTAAGTCTAATTTTCTTGGAAGGTCACTTGCAAAGTATATTACAAAGTATATTTTTAGAAATAATGTTGGCGGCATTTTGTTGGTAGCCCAAGCAAATTACACAAAACATTACTAATGGATACATTGGAAAATTGCAAATGAACTGCAACGATTAAAGAAAAATGATGGATAAAGCTGAAAATAAATAAGTTCGAATGAATATGCTGCCTTGATAAAAAGGAAATTTGAGATTGACTGAGAATTTAAAATTTGAAGGTGAATGTATTTTTTTAAAAATACGATTTTATCATAGGTGCATCAATACAATGTTCCAAATTGCTCACAGTTCAGAAGAAAGGTCGTTCATTTTTTATATAAACGAACGGATCCGTTCATTTTAAGGTTTCACTCTTTTTGACCCGCTCGTTCATGAACGACATATCCCTAGGTAATATCAAATGCATCCTCAATTTACAATGGGGAAACGTATAACTAAATGTATCTTCAAACACCAATGTAAAATCATAATTAATTGGTGTGTGTAAACATATATAGTTTTTAATGTCTGTAACTGAAAATCTGTAGCAATGACCTGACAAACATGTTTTGAAATACTGAAATAACTGGCCCTTAAAATCACAGCTGAAAAAAAAAAAACAACTTTAATGGATTAATATTTGTTTGATACCCGTTAACAACAAAAACCTGTAATATGTATCAAACTACAATGCATAATCAATACAAGCTTCTCAAGCTATACCAAAAACATCCCCATTCTAGAGTGAGGACACTACAGACCAAATGTATGCTAAAACACCTGCAGAAAATTATAATCGATACATGTGAGTATTTAGGGACCAGAAAAAGCAATGTCGTTTCTTTCAAACAAATATATACACATTTTAAGTTTATTATGTTTAATCAATGAAGTTAGTTACCATTGTTATAAAAACTTTTTTCCATGTAGTGCACAAACTTTCATTTGAGCAAAATACACTGCTCAAAACAATTAGAGAAGCACTTGGTTTTAACAAAATTACGCAAAGATGTATACAGATAAGTAACAAAAAATGAACCATCCATAATTTAAAGCCTACCAGGAAAAGGAAGAAGAAAACTTAGTATGAAAATTAGTGTTCATGACGTGAAAAACCAGAAAAAGGAGATAAGGGCAAAAATCAGGATGTTGCAGAAACATCTGTTTTATTGCCGTAACAGTGAAATTCGATTGCGCAGTACTTTTTTTTAAGACAAGGTTACTTGAGAATGTCTCAACAACGTGATTTATCGGAATCCATGACATGGCGTGTTATAGGCAGACTGGAATCCGGAAAAACATAACTCACGGACTTAGAGTCATCAGAAGTGTTGTTGCAAGGCTGTGGAATCGAATCCAAGAGACAGGAAATGTTAGGCGTCGACCTGAGCAAGGTCGGCCACATGCCAATAAAGCAACTGAGAACTGGTATATACTGTTAACAGCCCGTCGAAACAGAACAGAGAATGCTACGCAGCTGTAAAGACACTGGATGAAGGGTGTCCAGCCAAACAATACGTAATCGGCTTTATGAGGGAGGGCTCTATGCACGTAGGCCAATGATCTGCGTTCCGTTGACCTCACGTCACCGTGTGGCCCGAAGAAGATGGGCTGCTGAACATCGAGATTGGAAGCAACAAGATTGGAGCCTAGTACTGTTTACAGACGAGTTCCAATTCAGTCTGGAGTGTGACACCCGACGTGTGCTGGTATGGAGGAACAGGGGCACTCGAAATAACTCCGCATTCATTCGTGAAAGGTCACAGCACAGATGAGTTGGTTGGATAGTATGGGGCGGAAACAGCTTAGGTGGACTGGCACCTTGGTGGGTCGAAGGTATGCAGACGAGATACTGTGACCTCATGTCATCCCTTACGCTGGAGCCATTGCAGATTCTTTTGTTTTCCGGGATAATATTGCCCAACCGCATAGAGCTCGTCTACTGGAGAACATGCTTGAAACTGAAACAATGCAGTGTATGGAATGGCCAATGTGCTCTCCTGATCTGAATCCGATCGAGCATGTTTGGGACATGCTCGAACGACGCATTGCTGCGCAACCAATGCCGCCTGTTACTGTTCGAGACTTGGAGACTGCACTTCTTGAGGAGTCAAAGTCAGATCGATAACCTCTTCGCATCCATGACAAACAGGTGTGCAGCAGTCTTAGCTGTTAGAGGAAACCACACGCCCTATTAAAACTCATGCATCATTTCTAAACAGTACTTTTTTTTATCGTTTACATGTAACCAAATTGTTGCCCTAAATCATCTTTTCAAGTTCTTTCCATATTTTCAAAGAATTAAAGATTAATTCCAATTTTTTTACGTCTTTTTTCTGTATTGCGCAATGATACGCGAGTACTATCCATTGTATATCAATACGTGGCTGTCTTACACAGTTTTCTTCACTTTTTTGCTTACTCCCCTAATTGTTTTGAGCAGTGTATCTGGAGATGTTATTTTAGATATCGGAGAGATTTTCAAGTTTTTTTTCATATATACATATCGAAATAAAGGGAAATCAGATGGTGCAATGTCAAGTGATTATGGTGAGTGATGCAGCTCACAACAGCTAATTAATTTTTAAGGGTTTTGCTTTGTGGTCTTGCATTATCATGTTTCAGGTTCACTCTTTTTTCTACTGATAATTGTGTAAATATTCTCACTTCTAATTACACCATCTCATTTCCTTCCTTCTGATCGCTGCAGCACTTTCTATGGGACAAAAAAATTAAGTATTTGGCTTGTATCCAAGATACAATTTCCAGATATTTTGCTTCAAATTTTTACTGATTTATTCGGAATTGGAGATTACATCGGTGGTTATTTACATCGAGGGTTAGTATATTGTAACGGATTCGGTGCGACTTCCACTTTCTTGAAATGAAGACACAGTTCTTGATAAAAACACAGGAGCTTTATTTACACTATGTACAGGAGAAATCGTTAACAACTGCTAAATTAATCATCAGCAATTAAGCAAATATCACTCAACACCGTAAACTTAACGGTTACACACGTATTTACTTCCAAATACGAAAGAAACTCAGCGAAATGCCTCGCTATAAACAGAGCAAATACGCTCTCCGTTCGAAATCGCAATCGAAACTCTCCTTTTTATCAAGCAGGACGCTTTTATAAACATCGAAGAAGTTTCCACAACATTCCTGCTGCTTCTCGAAATGCGTAGACCGTTATCAAATTTTATCAATGTAAAGAAAAGGAAATAGGGGGTCGTATACTTTAGCGGAATGAAAAGGGGTTGTATATTCATTACGGGAAATTATTTACAGATTACGTTACTACAATAATTACTATTTACAGAATTTGTAACATTGCCCCCTTCCTAAGGACTGCACGTCCCGGGCAGTACAATCCCCAGAAAGGGTGCAAACTTCTATCACAAGTTCACAAATACACACATTAAATAATAACCAATAATGCATAGGAGACACAATAATTACAAGAAATATTACTAAACATTAAAAGCAAAAAAAAATATCTACAACTTTTATGTTATCAACCATGGTTGTTTACGTAATACTCATGAACTATGGCCATAGTATGGGGCTAACTGATCATAATATACAACCCTAGGTTTTGCATTAGGTGGTTTTTGGATCCTCACTACGACATCATTTAGTCGGTTAAGGACTTTGTAGGGTCCATCCCAATGCGACTGCAATTTGGGTGACAGACCTCTCCGTTGGATGGGATTCCATAACCAAACCTTGTCGCCTTCGTTGAATTCATGTCCAGTAGACTTTGTGTCGTATCGGGTCTTCATCTTTTCCGCCGCGATGTTGATTCGCTCTCGTGCGAAGTTATGAACGTCTTCCAACCGGGCCTGGAGATCCTGGATGTACTCCTCAGGCGATGAAGGCGCATCCGGAGGACGACCGATCGACGAGATCACAAGGTAGCCGAAGCTCTCGTCCGAAGAGCATCTGAGATGGGGCATATCCGGTAGTCTCGTGGACAGCACTGCGGTAGGCCAGCAAGAACAAAGGTAGCTTCTTGTCCCAATCCTGTTGATTTCTGGATACCATAAGCGAGAGATTATTCAGGATTGTGCGGTTAAATCTCTCCACCATGCCGTCCGATTGTGGGTGTAGTGGTGTTGTCCTAGTTTTCTCAATTCCGAAAATTTGACATAGGCCCTTAAACACAGCAGAGATGAAATTCCTCCCTTGATCGGAATGAATCTGCAAAGGTGTTCCGTATCTCGAGATCCAATGTTGGACAAGAGTCTCTTGATCTGGAATGGGATATGCTTCCGGCCATTTGGTGAAGTAGTCGATGGAAACAAGAATGTATTTGTTCCCATCAGCAGTTCTTGGTAGAGGACCCAGGATGTCGATCCCAATTCGTTCGAATGGAGCTCTAACATTGTACAGATGTAGCTTCCCTCTGCTTCTCTTCTTCGGTCCTTTACGAGCAGCACAGGCGTCACAAGAATGGCACCACTTCTCCACGTCATCCTTCGCCTTGCTCCAGAAGAAGCGCTCCCGAACTTTATTGAGGGTTTTCAAGACACCAAAATGTCCTCCAGTCGCACTACCATGTATTTCTTTCAGAACATCTGAAATCCTTGATCGGGGAAGTAGTAACTGCCACCTAGATATTTTGCCGTCGTCAGATTCCCATTTTCGGTGTAGCACGCCGTTCCGTAAATGGAGCGAGTTCCATAAAGCCCAGTATCTTTTTGTTGAAGTTATAAAGCCATGTTAACGAGGCATGATCTGTCCGAAGCAGAAATTTTCGGCCGTAGAGATAATGATGGAAGTGTTCTACAGCTTTCACTATGGCCAGTAACTCCTTTCTGGTGACGCAGTAATTTCGCTCCGACTTTGATAAGCATTTGCTCCAGTAAGCGATGACATGTTCATTTCCGTCAATTTCTTGGGATAAAACAGCTCCGATGCCCTCGTTGCTCGCATCAGTGTCCAGGATGAAGGACTTTTCAGGCTGAGGATAGGCGAGGATAGGCGTTGATGTTAAAGCCTCCTTCAGTCGTAGAAATGCATCTTCGCATTCTTTGGACCATTCAAACTTTTGCTTGCTCTCCGTCAGCTTATGCAAAGGTCGTGCAATGTTGGAAAAACCCTTTACAAACTTCCTGTAGTACGTGCAGAGCCCCAGGAAACTTCGCAGCTGATGGATGTTTTCGGGAGGACTCCAACTCTTGACAGCAGATACCTTTTCTGGATCGGTTTGTACACCCTCAGAAGAGATGATGTGACCAAGGTAGTTCACTTCCCGGCGGAACAAATTACATTTGGACGGGCTTAATTTCAGATTGACTTCCTGAAGCTTCTGCAGCACCTTCCTAAGATTTGCCAGATGTTCTTCGAAACTGCGTCCCACGATGATGATATCGTCTAAGTAGACCAGACAGGATTCGTAGGAAAGTCCTCTTAACACTGTCTCCATAAGACGCTCGAACGTAGCTGGTGCATTGCAGAGGCCGAAGGGCATCACTTTGAACTGCCATAAGCCTTGTCCAG
The DNA here is from genome assembly GCF_026930045.1 of Uloborus diversus. Classification (NCBI taxonomy): domain Eukaryota; kingdom Metazoa; phylum Arthropoda; class Arachnida; order Araneae; family Uloboridae; genus Uloborus; species Uloborus diversus. The sequence continues at coordinate 19,803,948 of NC_072733.1, read as the reverse complement.
TTGTAAACGCTGTCTTCTCTCGGTCATCAGGGTGTATCTCAACCTGCCAGTAGCCGCTCTTCAAGTCCAGGGTCGAAAACCACTTGTGTCCGGAAAGAGTGTCCAAGGTGTCGTCTATCCGTGGAAAAGGGTAACTGTCTTTCTTGGTGATTTCATTCAGCCGTCGGTAATCGACACAAAATCTGGTGGAGCCATCTTTCTTTCGGACCAAGACGATGGGAGACGCCCAAGGACTGGATGAGGGTTCGATTACATCGTTCTCCTTTATCTCTTTCAGGAGGGTCTCAACCTCTTCCTTCTTGGCGAACGGTAGTCGTCTTGGATGCTGTTTAATAGGGAGGTGTTCTCCAGTGTAGATCCTATGCTGCGTTAAATTCGTCCGGCCCACATCCTCCGATGTAGATGAAAACAGATGCTTGAAGTCGTCCACCAATTGTTCCGCAGCAGTTCTTTGATCTTTCGATAATGGCGCACTTCGATGTCAAGGACTCAGAAGACACAGTCTCGGGGGAATTGATTCTTCTAATGATGCAGTTTATTGGAGTACAAGTTGCCAACACTTCACCTTTTCGGATATTCCTTGGCCTTTCACTCACGTTGGCGACTCTCACAGGAATTACATCCTTAGAAAGGTCCACAAGCGTAGATGCTACCAGCACTCCTTTCAGGCTATTGCTTAGGTTAGGGTATTCAATGAGTCCAAATCGAAAACTATTGCTTTCTTCAATGGAGCCAGGTATTAATGATTCTGACCTTGAGGGAATCGATAAATCTGTTTGGGCTATTAGTTGATGAGCGGATTTTACATCACTTTCTGCGAGGAAAACGGCTATGTCTTCTCTCATCGAGTGCAGCTCATTAGTCTTGAAGTCGAGGTTGAAGTGTCATACTTCTTTAAAAAGTCCAATCCGAGAATGAAGGGGTCCGTGATATCAGCAACGAATGCCGTATGATGGTAGGTGGCATTCCCAAACACTATTTCCAACTCCACTTTACCCTCAATCTCAATTTTGTCACCTGTCACAGTCTGGAGACTTACGCGTGGCGATGTCCACAACAGTTTCAATCCAAATTCATGAGCCACATCTGTCCTAACGATTGTCACATTGGCTCCAGTGTCGACAATCAGTTTGCAAGGATTCCCATTTATATCGGCGTAAATGAAAAGTCCATCACTGCCACTACTAGTAGAGGAAATCTGCAGAGCTCTGGTGGAGGTGATTTCTTTCCCTCGCGTAGCTTGGCGAGCCGGACAACTCCTTCGCAGGTGTCCTTCACTACCGCATTTCCAGCACTTCTGCTCTTGTTTCTTTTGGGCTGTTATGCTGCTCAGATGTCTTGCCAAGTCACCGAGTTGTCTCTCAAGTTCAGCGAGGTGAGACGACCTGGAATCAGACTCATCAGCTTCCTGAGTCCGGATTAGATGGCGATCCACACGGGTTGCTTCTTGGGCGGCTTCGTATCTCATCGCATACACAACAGCAGAATTCAGGTCTTTGACATCCGCCATCCGTAGAGCTTTCTCGATTTCCGGATCTCGAACCCCGTCGATGTAGTAGTTGAGTGCCAGGTTGTCTCGAACATCTGCAGGGCAGTCGCTAAAAGCAAGATGAGACAGTCTCTCGATGTCCGCCGCAAGCTCTTGCAGGTTTTCCCCGGTTTTCTGGAAACGGGACTTCAACTGGAGTCGGCTGAAATCTTTCTGGCACTTCTCACCGAAGCGAAGCTCCAACGCAGATGTGAGGGCGGCGAAATCCAGGCGCTGGCTGTCCGGAAGGGTCTGAAGAATGTCCGCTGCGTCACCTCTCAGGGATGCTGCAAGATGGCAGGCCTTGGTAGCAGAGTCCCATCCGTTCGCTTTCGCCACTATCATAAATTGGGTCTTGTACACCTGCCACGAACTTTTCCCATCAAATGTGGCCAGTTTAATGGACGGTCGAGCAACAGATGTGGGAGCGCCAAACTGTACAGAGCTGCTTTCCGCGGTCGCCAATCTCCGTTCCATGTCTTTAATTATTTCTTCCTTAAATGAAGTAAATTTCTTGTCTTCTTCTTCCAACTTATTTTCCACATTGACAATACGCTGTTCCACAGTATCAAATTTTTCTTCCAGAGCATCAACTTTATCTCCCATGGCGGTTAGTTGATTCTCCATCATGGTTTTCTTCGACGTTAGGTCACTTTTTATTTCATCTTGACTTGTAGTAATTTTAGCAGTTAAATCACTATTTAACTGTTCTTGGTTAGTCGCCAATTCATTTTTCAATTGTTCTTGGTTAGTCGCTAATTCATTTTTCAATTGTTCTTGGTTAGTCGCTAATTCATTTTTCAATTGTTCTTGATTAGCCGCCATATCACCCTTCACTGAGTTGATTGCGTCAAGTAGTTGTTTTAATTGTTCATCCATTGCGCGAGTAATCACCATAAAAATTAAGTCCAAATTCAAAAAGTCTTTATGAAAAAAAATGTCCAAAGTCACACTTACTCCAAGAAAGTCCAGAAGAAGCCCCACGTTGGGCGCCAATTGTAACGGATTCGGTGCGACTTCCACTTTCTTGAAATGAAGACACAGTTCTTGATAAAAACACAGGAGCTTTATTTACACTATGTACAGGAGAAATCGTTAACAACTGCTAAATTAATCATCAGCAATTAAGCAAATATCACTCAACACCGTAAACTTAACGGTTACACACGTATTTACTTCCAAATACGAAAACAACACAGCGAAATGCCTCACTATAAACAGAGCAAATACGCTCTCCGTTCGAAATCTCAATCGAAAATCTCCTTTTTATCACGCAGGACACTTTTATAAACATCGAAGAAGTTTCCACAACATTCTTGCTGCTTCTCGAAATGCGTAGACCGTTATCAAATTTTATCAATGAAAAGAAAAGGAAATAGGGGGCGTATACTTTAGCGGAATGAAAAGGGGTTGTATATTCATTACGGGAAATTATTTACAGGTTACGTTACTACAATAATTACTATTTACAGAATTTGTAACAATATATATTGTCTGATTTCTACAATTGGAAATCCATAGCAATGTCCTTGCACTCATATGTTAAATTTATGATTTGTAAAGCAAACTTAATAAATTTTTATTAATTCTCATTTCTTAAACCAATTCCTGAAGAGAAAACTACCAAGGCTAATTTTTTTTAATCTTCATAAACATTTACATACCAATAAAACTAGAGTCATTATCATAAATATCAAGTCATCATTGCTTGCGGCTAGTTAAGAGGGCAATAATCCTCTTTCCGAATTCCAGTTGAAACGGAAATTTAAAGTTCGCCTTGTTTAATTTCGTGGTACATGCTTCTTCCTCTAGATGAGGGTAATAGAGGGTAGAATCCTAAAACGTTAATCAGCGTGAGAGCCTCAAATGATCTCGATAACATTTCGTGAAGGACATACTACTTAGCACCTCAGATATGTCACTAAATCGTGCGTTTTAAAGTATGTTATAGACATGTTATGAAAGATTACATGAGCTAGAACGTAAAATACATACTCACTGCTGTTTGAGTAAATTGATGCACTAATGGAAATATTGATGCACTTTACTGGTATAATTATACTGCATTGGGTCCTATTTGAAATAAGTACGAGGGTTTGGAGCTTATGCAATATATTTGTACTTAAACATATTTTCAACGCCCCCACAAGCGTATGCCACGCATTGAAAACCAGAAATACTCCTCAAAAACAAATATATATATATATATATATATATATATATATATATATATATATATATATATATATATATATATATATATATATATATATTATATATATATATATATATATATATATATATATATATATATATATATATATATATATATATATATATATATATATATATATATATATATATATATATATATATATATATATATATGTATGTATATATATATATATATATATATATATGGTATTTTTCTAGGGATGAGGAGTCGGGAGTCGGACTGAGTTTGGAGGAAATGAGTAGGAAGTCAAAGGTTTTAAGAATTCAAGAGTCGGAGTAGGGGTCGATCAGTTTCTACTCTGAGTCCACAATTCTGCTAGGGCTGCGGAGTCAGAGTGAGATTCTTGGGGTTGGACTGATTTTGGGGGAAAGGAGTAAGAGTTGAAGTCAGAGTCTGAAGTCGAAGATTTTAAAATTCCAAGTGGGGCCGGTCAGTATCCCTTCCGACTCTGCAACTCTGCCAGGGTTGTGGAGCAGAGTCGGACTCATGGAGTCGCAGTAGTACTCATTTTGGTTAAAGGAAAAATTTCAAAATTCTCTCTAAAGTTTCAGGAGTCGGAGTCGATTATTTTCCCTCCGACTCTGCAGCCCTAATATTTTCACGTTTTGTGTTTTAAATAAAAATTTAGTGTCGTAGAAAATGGGGAAGAAAATAAGTGGAGAAAATTAAATACCTTATTTTTCTTTAAACTCAAAATGTCATACATCCTGAATGTTAAAAATCAAAACAGTACACAGTTCTTATTTCCCTGACATCATCCATTTCACCTTTAGAGATTTTCTCTACGGATTTTATCACTATTATAACCTACATTGTTTTCGTATAAACTACCTCCCCAAAATGAATTTTACTCCTTTAAAAATAACAAGGAGTATTTGACCTTGAAAAAAAACTAGCTTATCTATATCTTAAACTGAAATTTTAAACAATAAATCGAAACGACATAATACTTTTGAGGCAATCAAAAGCTATCCTCGCACCCCTATTGAAAAGTTCAAGTACGATTTCTTTTTATTAACAGTAAAATATTTGTACTAAGAAGCACCACGTCATTTAAATCTTTCGTGCATAAAATAAGAATAAAAGTGAAATCCCTTTAAGTTTTTTTGAAAAAAAAAATATTTTTTAAGAAAAGGTCTGAACATAAGTTTTTAAAAGGAAAGACTTCAGATAAAACTTTTAAAGGATTAACACTTTGGAACTGATAAAAGAAGAAGAACGGGAATTTTTTACGAAGTACTTCTCTTTTAATAGATTGAAATGAACATGTGGTATAATTTGGAAATCAGTTTCAGTGTCCGTGACAAAATTAAGAAGTTGCTAAAAAAAATATGTTTTAATCTTATTTAAATTAACCTCTGATTTCTAGGGTAGAAGAGAAAAAAAATTCTAGAAAATTGAAGTACGCATTTTTTTTTAACACTTTACAAAAATTAACCATTTGACGTGCAACTTCAAGAGAGAAAAGTATTTAGTATTTATTTATTTATTTATTTTATTTTATTTTATTTATTTTATTATTATTATTTTTTGGGAAAACATCAATTTATGTTTCAGTGCCATAAGACTAGCTGTTGTAACGTTGAAAAAGATCATTTAAATTGTGCTCCCGTTTTTTGATATACAGAAAATAATTCGGAATTCTACTTGAAACTCAAGTTAAAGACTGTGCATTGTCAATAAACTACAAAACGCAGCCCCTGTTTCTGCAGGTTAAGATCGTGTTTTGTGATCTCAATCTCAAATTTTAGGTGATGGTCCAACTAAGATGTTTGTAACAATTGCTACTTGTTTAGAGATTCCAAACCCGTCCCGCCATTGTTTTAAAAATGGTCGGTTATTTATTTAGTTTTTAATTACAAATGAGGGAAAATAATTACTTTTAATGTACCAGTCTATCTGGAGTTTTCGATCCCGGAAAACAATGTTAAGGCTGGGATATAAGCCAGGATTTTATTTCTTTGTTTATTACCGATTTGTATTTGAATAGCTTACTTTTGAAAGAGCAAAGAAGGGGGGGGGGGCGGCATTTGTCAACCTCGCCTAGGGCGGCAAAACTGCTAGAGCCGGCCCTGATCATAGTTATTCTGAAGCAACAACTTAGGAATATAAAAAGTTAATAAGATAACCATTTATATTTTCTGACAGATAATTTTAAATTTTATCGATCACTACAATCTTCTTAATTTATGTAAGTTTGTTTTTAATTCGTAAATAAAGTTGACACAATTCTAGATGATTGCATTTGATATGCTTCTACGCAAAGCATTACAGCAGCTAAATTCCATACCTAAGCTCTTTACAATGCAAAACAACCAGCAGCCTAAGGCTTCATAGTAAAAGGTTGAAATTTGTGCAGTACAGAGGCGCGAAACGTTTCCCGAGAAATTGGTTCAGTATTCTTAAAATTTCCACCATAGCCAGAATTGTAAAAGTATTTAAGTTTTCAACCGAGATCTTTTTTCACAAGCAAGAATGTCGGATACACTTGCCAATTTAAACAACATATTTCATTCTTTAACCATCATTTGCCAATATGACTGCTGTTAAAAAAACTGGAATGATTGGACAAGTTGAAATAATAGAGGTGTAAGTCAAAGAATTTACAATTTGAGTTAATGATGGATTTGCGTTCACCTTTAGTTCATCTAATTAAATATGCCAATTGCACAAACCAAATATATTTGACCCCAGGGGTACATAATGTTGATCTACTAACCTGAACTGCTGTTCGGGTGAGAATGATAAGTAAGTTTCCGACCTAGCAGCCATAACCAAATGCTAATTCTTAAAATATAACAGTACTTACATGTATTTGACATTATTTCAGTACACTCTATTGAAAAGAGATAAAAGGTGAAGAGAAGGAAGCCTTTTATTCTAGAAGCAAAGATTCTAATTCACATGACATCATTTGAGGAAAATTATTAGGGGAAATCTGTTTTTTTTTTCATTAGTTTTACGCAAAACATGTCGCCTATTCATCGCAGTTGAATCACGTGACTTGGGATCTTTGCCACAGCTTTTCCTAAGTCAATGATGGAACTTGCTCCCTCCAGTTACTAATTCCTGCTCAAAGGTACACCTATCACAAATGTAGATGAGACGATGTAATAAGTTACTTTTTACACTTAAAAGTACTTTTAACAAAATGCGAGTTACTTTTTGATAAAATTTGATTCATACTTTTTAAAAAAATTAACAACTTTAAACACAAATCCTGCTTTTAAAGTTAAAATTCACGGAGTCTTGATTTTTTTCAGAAGTTTTTACAGGCTTTTCATTTACCTGAAACTATGCTACTATGACTTATACCAGTCTCATTCTTACCACGACAATTAAAGTCATAGTTCATGAAACTTTTATAAATTTATGTTAAAGAGATCCCTCTTTCTTATCTTCAGCGTTAACCTTTACGGTGTCAAAAGGCGATGTGCTTTGTATTTCCCCTTCCTTTAGACAAAGCAATAAAAGGCGGTAAGTAAAAAAGTCGGTTTCAAAGATGCTGAAAAAAAAAGTTTTGGAAAAAGAACAGCAAAAAGCCTTTAGAGAGTTTTTATTGCTTTTAGAGAAAAGGTGAGAAGTCCTGCATTCTCGTTGCCTTTTCATCTTTAAAGAAGTTTTTAAAAAAAAGTTTAGTTAATGATTAGAGTGAAAGGACATAGCATAAAATATAAAGATGGCAAAAAGGAGAAGCAATTTATTACTCATAAAGGTTAAGCAAAAAATCTGTTATTATTTACTTTCAAAATTTATATTTTGTAAAAATTTTACAAAATGCACTGAGAAGATAGGAATTATTATTTTGTGGTATAGGTCTTATTGCGAGATTTTATCTTTAAGGAAAATTTAAAAGGAGAAGCATCCTCCAGATCCACCCTCTTCCGTCCTGGGCAATATGTTTTATAAATAGATTTTCCTAAATTAGCTGAGTTCTAAGTAAGAAATTGAAAGCAGAATGTTCGCGTGCTTTTTGTAAGGAATTGAATGCAATATTTAATTAGAATTACAATAAGTACTTTTGACGTTTAATTATGTTAATAAGTGGTTTAAATTGACCAAGATTTTATTTTCTTGGAAATTAACAGTTTTTTTGTAAACATTTCTATACTTCCGATATTTAATACGCCGATTTTCTTGAAACATTGATGTTTTTATTTCAGTAGCTCTAATAAATTAGATCATAAATTTGAAGGAATGCTCTCAATAACTTTTCAACCCCTTGCAGGTAAAAAACACTTCGATGAAATGTTTTTTTTTTTTTTTTTTTGTTTTCGTGAGGTATTTCCAAAAAAAATGCATAGATTATTGGACTATTATATGCACTGACAAGTCCCCAGTACGCGTTGGACACATGTTTAGAACACTTTAATTCGAAAACAGTATTCCAATTGCCTGAATGTGCTCCGTTAAAAAGAATGTGCACTAAAATGTACCCTGTATCTGTTCCGAATGTGCCTTCTCAGGATATTTGTTGAATTTATAAACTTGAGAACACGTTGAAGAACACATTGGGTGTACATTTCAGAACACATTGGGTGTACATTTCAGAACACATTGGGTGTACATTTCAGAACACATTGAGAGCATATTTCAGAACAGATTGAGAGCACAAGCAGACTTTTCATATCGATGCATAATTTTTTTAACTTTCTCTAACTATTTACTAAATAGGGCTTACCTGAGTGCTTGTTCTGTTGTGTTCTCAATAAGACGCTACTATAAATTTTGTTGCAAGGAGTCACTGTCGGTTAGTCTCTTGAAGGCCATCAAACATTATATACTTCCCTGGTATATAAGAACGTACATTACTTGGCGGTAATTGGGAGCTGCTCTTCCAAATTACTGTAACATTAACAGAAAAGACTATTGATGAAATCAATGGAGTGTTTATAAATACTGTAAAAAGTGTCCCGAAAAGCATGCTACAGAGTGTTCTAAACAAAGAAACATGTGTCAGTGTTCAAAAGATGTTCTTAAATGCGCTCGAGGAAGTGTTAAAAACGTGTGCAGAACCAAATAAATGTTCTCAGAAGAGTTTTGAAAACAGTTCCAAAAAGGGTGTTTCAAAGTGTTTTAAAAAAGAGGAAAAATGTTTATGTTCAAAATGTGTTCAAAAAGTGTCTTTAGATTGGCAATGCATACACGAATTTTTGGATTATACAATAAGCTGTGCACAGTGTTAGTACTGTTTTTTTTTTAAATAAACCGAAGGAAAGAAATGTTATAAGTTTGCCAACAGAATTCAAAGATGTGTCTTTTACAGTTTGTTTTGAACTAAAATATAGTTTAAAGGCTGAAGTTGTGTGCAAAACTAACCCACATTTCTTAAAAATGCCATAAATGACCGAAATGTAACTATTTATTCCACAATTTTATCAACCAATTGTATTCTCGAAATGACTTATCCTTCAAAAAGCTCGACTTTTCGTCAAATATCAAGTAAAAATCGTAGGTTTGCAATATTTGTCTATAAGTACTATGTTTATATTTTTAAAAAAGGCAAATATTTTCCATTAAACTTTAAAAGATTTGTTTTATTCCTCACTGAATTCTTATAATTTCTAACTCTAGAGAGAAGGAAATTTTTACATTAACACACGCCATTCCTTCTCAAAAGAAACCTTAAAATCATTGAAATATTTTTCCTCTGAGAAATACCCCATTCAAACAAAATCCTTTTCTAAACTTCTTATGGGAAAAAGTCTTCTTTAGAGAAATCAGAAACATGTGGTAGGAAAGGAGATCTACATTTGAAAGGGAAAAAATTTATTTAGGTGTTAGGAATAAATATCAAAAACGGCAATACACCTGAGATGCTATTATGTTTTCATACTTTTTGACACTCAATCTGATAATAGGCCCGTTTTCATGAAATAAAACGCTTCTTGATAGCTTAAATACAAATTATCGAAAATCCTTGAAATAAATCATGAAATATTTGCATAAAAATAATACATCGAAGCAAATACAAATGTTTCAAACCATATAAAATTAAGGCTGCAGAGTCGGAATCGGAGTCACGGAGAGCTGTTTTCTTGAAGTAAAATCTTGACAACTTAAATACAAACTATCATAAATCCTTGAAATGAATTGTAAAACATTTGAAAACAAAAATAAATCAAAACATTAAGGTATCAAAGCACTTAAAAACAAGTCTACCTCGTGAAGTAATGCTTTCTTTAATTAAAAAAGTTCTTGATAGCTCAAATACAAACTATTGAATATAGAAGAAAATTTCGTGATTGCAACAACATACCCAACATACTAGTTTTGCTTTTAGATTCATTTTTACAAGTTTTAAAACCTACGTTTTTTTAACAGATAATTGGACTCATATTTTAAGTGAAATTTGAGTCTTAAAACTTACGATATTTGAAGGGAAAGCACAGCAGCTAGAGTTCAAAGCTAGTGATTTTTAGTCTTAAATTTTATGCTCAAGAATTTATATTTCATAAAGTAACTTGTATTCGCATGTTTAGCACACATTTTTCAATATTATGAAAAAAGACAAGAAAGGAAACTATTCGTTATGTGTAAAAAAATAAACTTTTTTTTCAAATGGTACAAATTTAAAAGTTTTTTACAGAGTTGATAGTTCAGATCATGTTAGTTTTTAAACTTCATTTTTCAATTTTAAAGCAAGCATACAATGTAATAACTGGTCTTATATGCCATACCATATTATTTAGAGTAATGCCTTACAATTGCCTAACTGTTTTTATTAAAAAGAATAAGAAGATAAAGTGGCTACTGCTTAATATAGCAAAGTGTTAGAAGGTCGCTGGTAACAAAATGAAAATTTGAAATTTCAAGTCTACTGTACACCACTTAAGACGCTCAGATTGCAGTGACAAATCACTGAAGTTACATCGTACCACATGCAGTACTTTACAGACAAATGATATTCACCCCAGTTAAGTGCCGCATGTGCTTCAATAGAAATTTTGAAAAGTAAACAATAAGTGAACAAGACTAGTAGAAAAAGTTGAACCGATTTCAGAGGTGCTTTTTATTTTCCTGCTTCAATACAGAGTAAAATATATTTTTAGGAAAAGGTTCAAATTATTAGAAATTTGAGGATTTTTTTTTAATTAGGAATTTTAGAGAAATAGAACAACTCCAACCCCTAAAAATATACCTAACGTTGCCAGCAAAATTGTTTGAAATCGTATCTTTCTCTCGCAATAAAAATAAGTTCATAAAAATTGGACAGCAGGTTTTTGAATTTCCTTCAGAGAAGAATTTCCGATCATATTATTTTTGTAGAGAATAAGGCAGAATAATTTGAAATGTGTTTTATTATTTTTTATAAAAAGCCCAAAATTTACTCGTTAAGACTCTATTCATTAATAACCATGCGATAACTAACCAAACATATGTTGAAATCCAGAAAACTGCTGAAAAAACATTTATTCAAACGTTAATTAAATCCAATATTTATTTCTTGAAAAAAAAAAGAAAAAACAAAGTTTACTTTACCGACAATACTACCTTCTGCACACCATTATTGTTATTAAAAACGCAGTTAATGAACCCCAAGGACTGACCCACAGCAAACCTATGTGCAATCATGAAACATATATAACCTGCAAACACAACTATACAATTCGAAGCAATTCTAAACAGTAAAAAACCAAGAACTTCTTGCATTCTTTAACGAAGCGAATTTGGAATAGAAACTTCGATCGTGAAGAAATTCTCTGCTTCAAAAGAGTCGTGGAAGAGTGGTCAATGTTGAACGATATTTTTCAAACTCTCGGCCTCTCACATCGTCTTTAAGAAACACAACTTGAAAGATTTCCTCGCCTTTTCATGCATAGAGACGTCTATGTGGAGCATGGAGAATATGGTGATAAATTTGTCCACTTCAAAAGAAAACTGCAGTTTGTTTTAAAAAGAAAGTAATGTAGCAATCCCTCTTCTAAACTTTATACATTTATAGCATAGAAGAGGTATAACTTGCTATTTTGTACTTTTTGGTACAAGTTACAAACTTAAAAACTACGTAAAATTGATTGTGGAAAGAAAGCAAACAAACCGACCGACATCCACGACCTCTATATTGAAAGCTGAATTTCAGTTTTTACTTTTTATTTGTAATCTTTTATCAATGTATTTATTCTTCCTCTCTCTTTAGATTTTCTTTTAATTCAAAAAATAAAAAAAAAACAACGACTATGTGATTTCCTGAGCATCAAAAGACCTAATTTTAGCACAGACTCTAAAGATCTGGAAAAGATATAACAGTTAAATCGGTCAATACGAAATGTCAAAAATCCACGAATTCATTAGTATTAGCCGTTATTCGTAACAATCGTGAATGAGCGATACTGTGAAAAAAACGAAGAAATGCTTACCTATATTTTTAGACTCATTTCCTGCATAACACACACATTGTAATCCATTAGTACATTCGGAACAAAATGGTATATTTCTTATAAATAGATGTTTTTGAAAATAATTGAAAAAGGAAAATGAGATAATCGACAATAGTGGAATAGGTTGTAATCCGCAATGGATGACAAACAGTTTTTTCTTCGAGTAAATTGAAATGTCCACGGGTAAACATATGTACGGGATTTATTTTCTTGCAAAATATTTAATATTTTCTTTTCTAGCAGGTATAATTTCACTCTTTGGGCATTCAACCATGCTACATTACCCCTTTTTTAAATTAAGTTTTTAAAATGAATCCTTGAAGTGTCAACCTTTGCCACATGGGACAAGTTGATATTAACTGAGGAAAATTGATGTCAGTGTATAACATCTAATATAATATAATGAAGGTAGTTTAAAAGATCATTGTACCAAGAACAAATAAGCATTTTATTTAGCTGAATGGAAATTCAAATAAAAAAACGAAAAGCATCAACTAAAAAATAAATACAGGGGTTCCCAAAAGTGTTTGTACACTTACCATTTTCAATGAAATAGGCTCCTATCCACTAATTAAAAGTAAAATTTCGGAATAGGTATTTATTTATAAGATCTGTTATCTATTTTTAACAACATTATCTACACAGTTTCAATATTAAAATAAAATTTTATTTTTAACAAATCAGTAATCAAAAAATACCATAAACTTTATCTCAAAGAAGTCTTTGTACATTTTAAAAGATATCTACATGTTAGTAAATAATCTTAGTTTTTCATTAATATAATATTTAGTGGAATATTATTCAACATCCACAAGATCTTTTAAACGTCTGGGAACATATTGCACTAGTTTTGGTGAGTGCTTGTTATGTTGTGTGTTAATTATACACTCCTGTTTGTGAAAATTGCAACACCACGAAGGACTTACGCGAGTGAGCTCAAAATTGCAGGAAATGTAAAGTAGGGCATGATATGCAAATGATTAGAATTGCAGACCGGTAGTGCATGCGTATGCTGAGCAGCGCCCTCCGAACGGCGGATCGAACCGAATGTAAATAGACGGCTGTAGGGAGGCGTGTATGATTATCAGTGGTTATATGCTAGAGTAAACGTTAACTGAATCTTTACTATGCCTCTTCGACGAAAAAAAGCGAAATTTGAGCAAATTTCGGAGTTTGAACGGGCAGAATCGTCAGCCTTCTTGAAGCTGGCTTGTCTTATCGTGCAGTAGCCGCTCGTGTGCAGCGTAACTGCAGCGCAATCATGCGTGTTTGGAAGCAGTGGATGGACGAAGGTCGGACAGCTCGGAAATCCGGGAGTGGACCCCGAAATGTGACGTCAGCTCACGATGACAGACACCTGATGTGTATGGCACTGACGGACAGCACATCTTATTCTAGACAATTCGCAGCACAGTGGTCAGCAGTTACAGGTGTTTCATTGTGTGCTTCATCAATTCGGAGACGTCTGCTGCAGTGTGGGTTGCGCGCAATGATTCCTTTATACAGGATTCCTCTCACGCAAAACCATGGCCACTTGCAGCTACAATGGGCCAATGTGCATAGAAGCTGGCGTGCTGATTGGCAGCAGGTCGTCTTTTCTGACGAATCCTGCTTCAATTTGTGGCAACATGATGGCCGAATTCGTGTCAGGCGCTATGCCGGTGAACGGCACATTCCGGAGTGCATTTTCGAACGCCACAGTGGACGAACACCCGGAGTTATGGTCTGGGGTGCCGTAGCATATCATGGACGATTACAATTGCTACGAATTGTGGGCAATTTGAACAGTACCCGATACCTAAACGAAGTTTTACAGCCCCAAGCTATTCCTTTCCTGCAAGGATTCCCAGGGGCTGTATTCCAGCAGGATAATGTCCGTCCACATGTCGCCAGAACTGTCAAATCCTACCTTGATTTGCAGCAGGTACAGCTTCTTCTTTGGCCTGCATATTCCCCGGATATGTCACCGATTGAACATGTGTGGGATTTCGTTGGGCGGCGTCTCGCTCGTGATCCTCGTCCTGTTGCTTCGACAGACAAACTTTGGTTGCGCATACAAACAATAAGGAATACTCTTCTGCAGGCAGATATTCAAGCTTTGTTTCATTCCATGCCGAGTCATGTAGCAGCTCTTATTGCGGCGCGCGGTGGCCACACAAAATACTAATTTCTTTCTTTTTTTATGGTTTGTTTGGTTTGAAAATGTAATCATTTATTTGTACCATTACCACTCAACTGTGTATTAAATTTCATTCAACTATAATGCTTCCTTCATGGTGTTGCAATTTTCACAAACAGGAGTGTACAAAACCAGTTTATGTCTGACCTTTGCTAAACAGCACAGAGGTCATTTGATAGTGGTTTTCGTTTCCCTATTTTCGCTAAATTTGCCACAGAGATCCTTTAATGCTCAGGCATCAACGTTTCAAATTTATTGGTAAGTTATTACCAAAATAAAAATGCAAAATGCAATATTTTAAAAACTCTGAAAATTTTATTTTAAAAGGCATACTAACATTTATAAATGCTAAGACAGGAAACTAGACTAATGAATTAGATCTGTAAATTCTATATGCTAGTACTTCATTGTGTTGACAAAATAATTTATAATTTTAAGTTTCTTTCCAAAACAAATTGTTTAAGTAATCACTCAAAAAAAATCTATCACCGTAAAAAAATAATAAATAAATAAATAAATAAAAGCAGAAAGAATGAGTAAAGAAATTTACAGACTCGCAAGCAATTTAAGTGATCTTCATTCAAGAGCTGCGGAAAAAAATATTTTGTGGCCTTTTTCAGTTTTTTTTTTTTTTTTTTTTTTTTTTCAACTTTACACATCGCATGCCTCTTATAAATTTCTTAATGAAAAAGCATAGTTACATTAAGGTATTTATCGATTACGAAAACACTAGTACCTCTTTTTATGACGCTGAAATTTCTACGAAGTAATGTTATGGTTTCATGCGAGAAAGCTAATAATTTATCTACCGGCGAACCGTAATAGCAGCTATTAGATATATACGTATGTGTGTGTTAAAGAAAATTTATTATAATCACCGGCACCCAGAAAAGAGAAATAAACTTTTATATGCATTAACGGAAGAAAGCTATCAAAGTAACAAACCTTGGAAACGAAATAGCTAGTTTGTAAAAAATATTGGCAAGAGCACTTAGGAAATTTTAAAATAAACATTCGGAAGAAATGTGTTTGAAAACCTTTTTTATTACTTCGTATTTGTATAAGTTCTAAATTTATTGTCTGTTTAATATTTTACTGTATAATATTTAGACAGCTTTTACGGCTGTTTTTTTTTCTGGTAGAATTAAATTTAAGGACCTAAATAGTTTTTCTTTCACGTTTTTTTTTTTAATTTTTTAATTTAAATAATGCCAAGCTATGGATTTTCAAAAAGAGCTTAGTGATAAGTAGTCGTTTTATTTTACAATTTCTTCAAATTATATATGAAGAAAAATTTTTCTTCACAGTATGTGTAAATTAAAGGCACATCTTGCCGTTTACTAAATAAAACAATGATAGTTACGTAGCTTTGGCGACAACCGAACCTAAAATGTCGTGAAAAAGTACAGCGTCATCACTGTCAGTCACAATAGTAGCAAGGTGACATAATTGCAACGTCCTACAGGAACCACACTGTAACATATTTGTGACGTGTTTACTGTGGCTTCACTGAAACGTCGCTACAACAATTAAGTTGAGACCAATCACTTTCAAACAATTTGAAAACGTCACTGCAGAGTAAGTTTGTGACATCGCCAAGAAATAGCCTACTTAAGCTGCTGCAACATGTTGATGACTTTATAATTACTATTTGTGACCATAACGTCCAAGGAGACGCTTATTGAAGCTCCAGCAACTTTCTGATACCGGGTACATTTCAGGTCAATGTATATGATGGAAATAAGAAATTTCCAAAATGTAAATGAGACTGTTTTCAATAAAAGTACATTAAAGGATCCTCCTTAAAATTTCGAGCCCATGATGATGCACTATTTGCTTTATAAAAGCTTTTTTTCTCACAAGTCATGATTTTGATATTTAATTACAATGGTCTACATTTGATTGAAACAAGTTTTACTTAAAAATTCGTAGGGTAAAAGCACCGAATATGGGGTACCTTTTGTCTTTCGCAGCTGCAATTGACATGATTTTAAAAAAATAATAAAATTAAGCGAAAAATAAAATTTTGGATTCCGGAATTTGGATTATACCAGTTTAAAAGCAAAAAACAAACATTTTGGTGCTGAATTTTAATCTATGTTTAATCTATCTTTAATCTATGTGTTTAAATTATCGGTTTTTTTTTAAAAAAAACCCGATAGTTTAAACAGTTTGTGCAAATAGAGTTTATACATATATAATATAATATATATAAAAACTATCGGAAAAAACTTGCGTTGATAAATACTTTCATTCTAATCATGTATTCCTTATTTATCTAATTAATTATCTACCCATATTACTATTAATCATGTTTTACCGCTAATTGTTTACTTATGTTTCGTTTTATTCTTGATGATAAAATGCTTATTATGTAGTAGTATCAAAAAAGAGATTAGCGACATATTTAGACTTGTGAATTTTTTTCTGTATATAAATTATGAGAAAAATGCCTTAAAACCTCTATTTGTTTAAAATAAACATTCCTGAAACCTTAGTTCTTGAAGCCCTGGTCCAACTTATTTGATCTCGAAGCGTCATGTCTTACTTGTCATCCAACGTTAGAACACTGATTTTATAGTCTACAAAGCTTTATAAATTACAGTACATGTCAAAACTTAAAAGGTTATTTTTCGAAACAAACATGCGTTGATAATGCTTAGATAACAATAATGCATTCCTTATTTATCCAATTATTAATCTAACCATACAACCTTTAATCATGGTTAACCTAGATTTTTAATTTAAGTTTCGTTCAATTCTTGATAATGTAATTTTTAATATATAATAATATAAAATGAGCTGATGTGTGTATCACATGACTTCCTTTTACTCCAATTTAATGTCATTTCCCCATTATTGGCAATTTTAATGTGATTCAATAGTTCACTCTCTAAATATCACCAACATTGGCTAAATTGAAACCAGATTTAAAAAAAACACTCCAAATTTGTCGCCAAGTTGGTGACAAAACTTGGCGACCAAAATACTGGCGATATATCGCCAAGTGTCCGCCAAATTATAACACCACTTGAGTTTACATCGAAATTAACAATGATTTTCCCCAAAAAAGGGGTAAAAGACCCCTTTAGAAACACCCGAATGCAACCAAAAGAGAAGGTGTACAACTAGACCCCACTAGGAGTCTACGTACCAAATTTCAACTTTCTAGGACATACCGTTCTTGAGTTATGCGACATACATCCGCACATACGCATATACATACATACATACAGACGTCACGAGGAAACTCGTTGTAATTAACTCACTAATCGTCAAAATGGATATTTCGCGTGTCTATACGTTCTTAGTCACTTATCCACGTGTGGTCAAGTCGAAAAAAAACTCAACATTCATTCGGGGGTGAGTAAAATGGAAATTAAGGTCGATTTTTGAGTGAAATTTTTTTCGCGAATATAATAGTTCCTTTTTTGTAAAAGGAAGTAAAAAAGGATTGGTGATGTGTTTAGACTTATAAACCTTTCTCTACACATACATTATAAGAAATATCCCTTAAAGCCTCCATCCATGTAATGCAAACATTCCTGTAGATAACATCAGCTACTTCTTTAATCTCGATATGTCTCAAAACATTTTAACTAAAGCTAAAGAAAAACAATGTTGTGTCGAATTTCGAGCTGAGTAAATCCTAAGATTAAATTACGACGGAAGAAAAAAAAAAGATTTTCTTTAAAAGTGCAGGAGAGTTTGAACATGTTTCTCTATTCTTGCTGACTATTCCATATCTACTGCTAAATAAAGCATGAAGTAGGCGGAAAAGGTTACTATTTTATATCTGCAGATGTTTTTGATACGATAGCAAAAAGGAATTCTGAACTGATTTAATCTTTTAGTATATAAAGCCAGTTCTTTCTGAGCTTTAAATTCGAAAAATAGAGTTTAATCAAATAGCAACGAAATGATTATTCCCAAGACCATTTTCTTTTCATTCAAAGATTGTTGGAAGTAGAATTCAGTCTTCGCTCTACCTCCCCTCCCCCCTCCATATAGAACAGTTCGCCTGATTCAGCTAGTGTTATGCCTTATATTACTGAAAATAATTCGAAGTTTTTGGATTGAAACGAATGCACAACATCGAGAATACAGCTAGCATTGCTTTTGGTCCCTCTATTTTAATCTTTTATAAGAATCCGCGTTTAACGAACGTGAAACTTCTAAGAAAACTAACAAAAGAATGTATTAAAATCCAATCCAATTTTCCTTTTTAATTTGGAATTTATTTACTGAAACCAAAATTTAAGAAAAAGTCCTTATTAAAGTTTATTGAATTTAATATTTGATGCTTGTGACATTGTTTTTGTTTTTTTATTGATACTTAAAGCAATTCTTGAAACCATTACTTATTTTATTACAGTAAAGCAATTCTTGAAACCATTACTTATTTTATTACAGTAAAGCAATTCTTGAAACCATTACTTATTTTATTACAGTAAAGCAATTCTTGAAACCATTACTTATTTTATTACAGTGCATATTGTTTTTAGCCTTTAAAAATAACAAACATGCTACACACTAAGTGAACCTGATTTTTATAACCGTAGATATTATTCCTATATTTAAATAACAATATTTTTACATATGTAGCTATAAATACAAACAAGACACATTTATTTCTCTGTATTTTTGTTTCAAAAACAAAAGTTACACATTTTTTTTTAAAGGCTACCTCTAATTTTTGAACTACCCCCACTTTACAGTGCGATGGAGTAAAAAGTGGGTGCATCAAAATATACTCTTTGAAATTCATCACCAGTGTAAAAAATCCAAAAAGATTGAATAGTTCTTTATGTTTAATACAAATAAATCCATTATGTATAAAATTCAGCAAAAGTTTCATTGACAGAAATTTCATAGCCTGGTTTTAGAACCTTCTCAAAAATAAAAATGTTGATTTTATCTCACTTTCACCCACCCTATTTTCTGAATTAGTCTTTTTAAGTTCTACGAGATCCTATTTCTTATCATTTAAAAATGTTAATTCAAAAAAACTTCTGGTACATTCATGCTAGAGGTGGTTCAACAGGCTGCTAAAACCTCCATTTATTTTGTATTTTTCCCGTAATACATGATCATTTTGCTTTCTTTTTTAAATCACTTTCCCATATTAATGTTTCCATCACATAAGTTGCATTTCGTTTCATTCTGACAAATTCTTGGTGCGACGATTTTTTTTTATTTTTGTTCATAGGGTGTATGTCTAAATGAAGATATATAAGCGCTAGTAATGTCTTTATGTTTAATCTTTTGTTTCGCTAGTAAAGGTCATTTTATAGTTATAAAAATAAATCTTTCATGAAAGCACATTTTTTCAATATTAAATAAGAATAAATGATGGTAATAACTAATTTTTCAACATTTACTTTTTATTATCAAATTTTGTTTGAATATTTTCTTCGTTTTCGCGTTTAACACTTAATTTTGTTTTAAGAATATAAAAATATCTTCAACAAGTTCTAGTAAACGAATGGAAAACCATATTTTCAAAAAGAAGGTAGTAAAAGAATATCTGGAATTAAGGAAAAGAAGCGGCAACACATGACACAGAAAATTCTAATATATATGAAGCACCGTTTATGCGTTTTTGAAGGGACTGCATGAAAAAGAATACGGAAAAAACGCATAATTGGTATAGGGTAATGTGTATTAGACTCTGCAGTGACCAATTTAATAAACGTATAATTGATAAAACGTATAAAAGCGAAACGTATAAACGGTGCTTCACATATTTTTTTTAATATGAGCAAGACATAGAAAGTTTTAATGTGGGAATATCCCAAATAAAGAGATTATATTGAGTAATGGACCTTCCTCTGAGTACATTTTGAAATTACTTTTCTTCATATTTTTACACAAAGGTATGAAGACAACTTTTTATCTCGAACTATTCTGCTACTTCTTATAGAAAAGGAGTAGTAGACAACGCGAGAGGTCATGCAAAGAGACTTCAAGAAAATAATGAATAAGAATGAAAATCCCACGGTTCAAAGTGTTACAGATTTTTCTGACTTAGCAACTCCCACCAAGCACAAACTATTCAACATTGGAAAGAAGAAGATTTAATAAATATTGCACAGTGAAAACCCTTAGGGAAAATAAGACCCATAAAAAGGATATCAAGTTTCCATACAATATAGTGCAAAAGATACACAACGTGTAGAACCCACTGCCTTTTGGGAGCAATTTATAAACCTCAATAGAAAAAAATCCACAGATTTAATTCCCAATGAATAACCATTATGTGGAAAGTGGATTGTTCTAAATTATTGAGGCATGCTGTATACAGGGGACACACGTAAAAGGATGGAAATATCATATCGCATTTTTTGTTTGAAAATCACAGTGTTCTCCACGTGACAGTTATTAAAAAAATTATAATTTTAATACTTGTTCTTTTATACAAGCTAAAACTAAAAAATTAATAGTAAGAAAACCAATTGTATGTTAAAATTATTGCATCTGCATTGAATACAACAGGTTCGAAGAAGTTTGTGCTAGAATTCAAATGTTTAAAACTGATGCCCAAACGCGTTCCCCGCACTAGACAGCAATATTTCATTGAAAAGTTCTTTTTTTTTTTTTTTTTTTTTGCTTAACAACTCACATTATCACTTTTAATGCTAACCTTGATTTTACGCAACATATTAACAACATTGTTTCAAGGACATATAAGGTTTTGGGCTTTTTTTAAACGTAAGACTAAAGATTTTTCTAATGAGCAAGCACTTACAACGCTTTATTTTTGTCTTGCGCGCTCCAAACTTGAGTACTGCAGTCAGTCTTATTTGGAACCCCTATTACAATAATAAGTCTACAACTCTTGATCCAAATTTGTTTATTACTTATGTTACAGAACTAATAATCAAAACTTAACTTGTTCTTACTCTCATTTATGTAATTTTTATAATGTTTCCACTCTTAAATCACGCCGTGAGCTTTTGTGTCTTCTTTTTTCTACAAGGTTCTACATAATTTAATTGACTGCGCAGATATCATCAATTCGATACAACTTGCTGTCCCAAGTACGACTCTTAGGAGTCATTCTTCTTTTAAAAATATTTTTACCAGACGGAACTATGTTGACAATTTTTGTCTTTTTAAATTTTACAAACTTTTTAACATTCATTGTCATGATTCAGATATTTTTAACTTGTCATTTTACAATTTTAATTCTTTATGTTTTAATATTTTAAATGTATAGTTTGTTTTAATTGCTTTTTCTATATTGTTGCCACTGTAATTGGATTATTTCTGTAGTGTGCAATGCTTTTAATAAATAAATAAACATAAGTCAAATTCATTCACTAGCTGATCAAATATTTAACTTCTAGCCCAAAATAATTCGTATACTTAAACAAATTTTAGGAAAAAAATTTGTCTAATTGTCTCACACGTAACGGTGGAATTACTCAAATGAAAACTGAAACAGGGTGGTGGAAAATGTCTCTATTTAACAGGACTACTAGTGTTTGATACTCAAAAATAATTTACTCTTATTAAATCTTTAAGCAAGTAATCATTGATTATGATAGTTCTAACGCGTTTTAACTAAAGCTGTCCAGACAAAATATATAATGTTTTGGAAGCTAGATAAATTTGTTACAGAAAATGTCAAATACTGGTACCATTATAAAATGTTATTTACGTTTTCCGAGCCAGAAAACTACTATTCGATAGTATAATAATAGAAAAAAAAACTAAAAAGAAGCAATCAAAAGATATAAGTAATTTTTTTTTTTTTTTTTGGATGCATACATTATTTTTCCTCATGTCCCTGTTATCATAATATGAGATCTTAAAGTCTTCTGAAATTTTAAAAAAGTAGCCGAATTTTGCAAATTTTTTCGGTGAATAGTGGAACACGCTTTTCAGACTATTGCCCTACTAAATGCTGGCGGTGAAGTTCCGTGGTGTCTTCAATTTCTCACCAAGTTTTTAAATTTCGCTCTTTCCTAAAAATTTCAGCTTACTTTAAGACCTTATGTTTTTATAGTGCAGACACAAGGGCAAATAATCTTCGCGTTAGAAAAATTTCTCAATATGCTATTTCGGTTGCTAAAATATTAATTTTTTCATCACGACACTCACCAAGTCATCACCCTTTTTAATTCCCCGGTTTGTAGGATTCATTATGTTGCTTGAAACAGTTTAGTCTGAAATAAGTGAAAATATGAAACTTCCCAGTATCATCAAATTGTAAAATAACTAAAAAGAGTTGTACGTATGCAAGTAATAAAAATATCAGTAAGTGTCATATTGAAGAAAAACTGTTAAATACTTTTACTGAATGACAAAAACATAAATCTATAAACGAAAGAACATTGAAAAAATATACCTACACGTTAGCTGCAAACATCATGAAGACTAAGGTAATTTACCCCCTATTTGCAATTAAAGCTTGAGAACTGAGCTAGTGTATTCTGTCGTGGACAGGTAAAGAGCAGTAACTGCATTTTTTTTTTTTTTTTGTCATCCATTGCACGTTAGCTTTATTGTACAAGATACAAGATTGCTTATTTGGTTTTCGCTGAGAAAAAACATCCAATTTCAACATTCCCCTATTGTTAGTATTGAATCCAACACACATTTCCCCAAATATCTCGAAAACTCTTTTCTGAAGATACTGCCGTTTACCTGCTCACTGCAGTGCTAGTTGTCTGTGTTTTGGTTAAAAAGAGAAGTTTTCTTTCAAGTTTACAAGCATTTCAAAAAATGTTAAATAAAGCTTAAAATTTCTGGGATTTCTTTTAATGCAAAAAATAAATATCAAGCTATTTGTCTCTATTTTAGTTTAACTTAATCAAACAAAATCTTTTCAAAAAAGAACATTTGTAATTTTTTCAAATATATTTATGAGTTTGTTGAGTTTTAAACTAATATTTCCGAATGTATGAAAAAATACAGGTTAACTGCGTTTGAAAAAAAAGAAAAAGAAAGTGAACAGATGCACTTGGTCTCCATTTAAAATGTCCTTCTGTTTCTCTTGACGAGCACTTGATCGTTTCAAGTATTCTCATGATGAAATTGTAAAATTTTATTTCAAAGCTTGATAAATAACTTGCGATCAATCAGAAAATTAAGAAAAATAATAAATTCAATAAAACTCCCTTAAACTGCATTTGATGTGTAGAAAAAGTTAATTAAGTACTTTACATGCGTGTGTCTCGTTTTGGAAAACTTGCTTGTAAACATTATAGAAATCTGATTATAAGTTTCAAAAACGTTGTTTACAATTGAAAAATCACAAATATTTTTTAATATCAGCAAAAAAAAAATAAGACGTAAATTTTGTCGATGTCCCTTTATATTTATAAAACTGAACAAATTTCATTCAACAGCATGTGCCAGTGCGCGTTATTTTTCATATCATAAACATAGTACTTGCTCGGTTCCTAACTTGATTGCATTTTACAATGTACCATGAAAATTTACATAATCATTAATACCAGTTGTTTTATGCTGATACATTAATGATAATTTCTTAATGCATTATTGTTATGTGTCTAGACAGTATTCGCACTTCATACTCACTATAACATAATTAAAGGTTCATACTTAAAGCAAATTAAGGTGCTTCCAGCTTTAGTGACTAATTTGGAGAGGTAACAATGCTAATCAATACAAACTATGTTAATGAAAACTAGGAAAAGTGCTTTACTCTCTGAATGTCAGAAAATCGTTATTCCAACACCTTAAACTGGAAAAAGTGGGGGACAAAAAAAAAAAAAGCTTCCGTGGTGACAGCTTAAATTTCACTTCAACCTTGAGAACATCTTGTGAAGAAAGTTAAGAGCTATTCTGCTGTGTGCAAGTAAAGGGCAGTGACTACAAATTTTTCATTCTTCATTTTTTTTTTGAATTTTTGTCATCTATTGTACTTTATCTTTATCGTACAAGCTCGCTTATTTGGTTTCCACTGAAAAAAGGCGCGAAAAAGAAGTTTAATTCCAACATTTCCCTATTGTTTGCATTGAATCCGAAACGCGTTTCTTTAAATATCTCGAAAACTCATTTCTGCAGATTCTGCCGTTTACCTGGACACGGCAATATTATTTCAGCTGCCTTCATGAAAAAGGTTTCCGGCATTCCGCTGCTCTGAATTTTACTTGAGTTTGAAATGCTAATTATTACTGTTTTGGCGATAAATGATTTTCATTATTCGGATTGACTGAATTAAACCACTAATGACCAATGTTTCCGAAGAAATAGACCACGCCAAAGAGATTTTGAATACCTGTCTATTGACGAAGAAGAAAAGGGGAACTCTCCGAGAAGATTTTTACGAAATTCCAAAATGACTTGCTCTGCAAAAATACTTCTTCTAAGAATTATGCCTGCCCAGATTAGTAAAATGCACAAACTAAATGATGTTAGTGGAACAAAATGGTGCTAATGAATAATTGATGGCAAAGAAAGAGAAATTGACGTTTATTTAATAATAACTAGTTGGTTTAAATATGAATTTTGGGGACATTCACTTCTCTTTGAACGAAAACTTACTCTAGTTTGCAAGTTTCCATCTAGTGTGGTTGCCTCTTCCTCTCATCTTACTTATATCTTTTCTCTTGCATCTGTAACCCTCGTATACCAGGAAAATAGGTCCTGTTGACTAAGCGGATAAATTATCGGGAGATTTCTCTGAACAGTCCATAATTGTCCTTTTCAAGCCCGAGACGAAACTGCTTTTGAAATCAATCCTATGTTTTTAACTTCCCATGTATTTTTCATTTTAAAAAGAAAAGCATTATTTACGTACTTAAGTAGGAACACTACAAAAATTAAAATATTTTTTAGACAAATTTTGTGTCACGTGTTTTTTCAACTTATACAGTGACCGGGAAATGAGGATAGAAAAATAGTCAATAATTTAATCGTGTACGGTGTGATGTATTCAACTGCTTGAGCTAACAAAATCAGCACTTGATATCACTGCAATTGGTTCCAATAAAGAATACTTCAGTTGAAACTTCACTCTAGTACTCATTCAGTGTATGAAACACGATATTGTGTCCACTTGAATCCAAAATTAGCTAGTAAATGAACAAAAATGTACCCTCGTTGATTCCTGCGTTAATTCTGTGTCAAATAGCGCCACAGTTCGTTATATAACTCAGCACTCAATGTTTACACAAGGGTTTTTACATTTTGTAATCATTGGTTTTTGTCACCTCAAGCAAGGTTAGCTACAGAAGAGAATTTGAACCAAGATCGAATAGTTATAGAATTCAGAAAGTATAAAAATCATTCGTACGTATATAGACTTTTTTTTTATTGAAGGCATGCCCTCCCCCCCCCCTTTTGAAACATCACATGATTGATGATGATGACATTTACTAATATAAACAAAACAAATAATTTTAATAAATAATTAAAAATATTTTTTAAAGTTTTTTTTTTTTTTTTTTTGCAAAAACATTTAATGAGCTCAATGAAGAAGGATATATCCTAACAGTAAGAGATTTTTATTAATATGAAAAATTTTGATCTCCAGAAATATAAAAAAACTACTGGCCTTATAATATACTATTTTATCCCTAAAACATTTGATTCGTGACGCATAGGGCTCATGAAAATTTTATATCTTCAAATTTTGGCGGATAGGCAGGTTTTAAGAAGTGCTGAATATAATACTGCCTTGAGAAGGTAAAGCTTAGTATCTGCAAAGATTGGTTTCTGAGATATTTGAAGAGATGCGTTTTAGATTCTATGCTAATGATAGAGAAATGTGTATTTTTATTGCTTTATGTTCAGTGGAAACCAAGTAAGCAAGCGTGTACAATAAAGCTATAGTACAATAGATAACACAAATGAAAACGTTGCAAATAATGCGTTTTAACTTCCCACGGCAGAGTACTATCCCTTTTGGAACTTGTGTGCCCCTGCGTGTGAGTTAGAGCATTTGTTTGCATTTCAGCTTAAACACTTAGTAAGAAATAGAACAGAATTGCGGATAGCTGTGCAGAATAAAACGAGCTGATGTGTGAATCACATAACATCCTTTTACGCCACGTTAATGATAATAGTGCCTTGGAGTAAGCAAAGAAACACTTTAAATATTTTCAGTCCAAGTTTGTTACGAACCGAAGCAAAAAAAGAAAGAAAAAACGTTTCAATGATTAACTCTCTAAATATCGCCAACAGTGACCAAAATAAAACCAGATTTGAAAACAAAACAAAAAAAAATCGCCAAATTTGTCGCCAAGTTGGCGACAAAACTTGGCAACCAAAAGCTTGGCGATCGCTAAGTGTTTCTAAATTAAAACACCACTTGAGCTTACAGTGAAATTTACAATGATTTTGACCCAAAAAGGTGTAAAAGACCCCTTTGAAACACCTGAATGCAACCAAAAGGGGAGGTGTACAATTAGACCCCACTAGGAGTCTACGTACCAAATTTCAACTTTCCAGGACATACCGTTTTTGAGTTATGCGAGATACATACGCACATACACACATACGCACATACATACGTACATACAGACGTCACGAGAAACCTCGTTGTAATTAACTCGGGAATCGTCAAAACGGATATTTTGGGTGTCTATACGTTCTTAGGTTTATATACATGTGTGGTTGGATAGAAAAGAACCTCAACATTCATTTAAGGGTGAGCAAAATGGAAATTGAGGCTGATTTTTGAGTGAATTTTTTTTCGCGAATACAATATTCTTTTTTTTTTTTTTGCAAAAGAAAGTAAAAACGAGTTTCAAGCGGCGGGGATCGGGAATGCGATCTCCTTTGCTCGTATTACGTTGCGCTAGAGACTGTACCTATAATTTGGCTGGGGTATACCAATTGGCTTTGCAATCGCTTACTTTTTCCGGTAAAACTTACTGCGGAATTTTTCTGCACCGTCAACACTCCATTTAACAATAAAATTTATCATAAAACTTTCCTGAATTTTTTACATGATTCTCATTTTATCAAAAACATTTAATTACAAAAATATATGTCGTAACATCATAATAGAAGATTTTATTTATTTATTTATTTATTTATTTGTTTTTGTGCATACGTTAAGTGAAAGCTATAAGATAAATGTACCAATAATGGGCCAGGTATCTATAATGGGCCTCCTGCTTTGACTGGTGAAAAACAAGCAAACTTGACACTCTTGGAACAAAAAAGAAATAACAGTTGAATCATTGAAGTCCTCATCTTCAAATATACGAAAGATTACATTTTTTACACGCTTTTATAATTTATTGCGTCGCAATATTAAAAATACATTCAAATAAAATATACATTGTGCAATAATAAACAACACGAACTCTGACTCGTAATTTAATTCGCTTATCCCAATTTGAAAATTTGAACTAATGAATCAAATTAAATTACGTATTGTTTAAAAACAAGTCGAAATAAGAAAATGCTAGTTACAGTTATTGGCACTATTTTCATAAAAGCCTTTAACAAACGCTTATTATACTTACTCCCCAAAGAAAAACTAATTATTTTTAATGATCTTTATTTCAAAGAGTAATCGCAGTTTTTGTAGCTCACTTGTGTCAGACAATACCCGATGTAACTTTTGAAAAAACAAGCCGTTTTCTTGCTTTCTGCGATTCGTATGTATAATAAATATATAAATAAAAATGCGTTAGTTGTTCTACTCAATAACAATTTTTAAAATTATAACAATAGATTTTAATAAGTTTTTTGAATTGTTGCTTAATTAATGGAAAGTATTTCACGAAAGGAAAGGATATTAAATTCTTCAGCAAAGGATAATATTTTTATCGTTGAAGATTTTAAATTCCAGATTGTTGTTAGAAATATATCATATATTTAGGAAACTATTTTGAAGCTTTTTAACAAGCAAAAAATACTTTATTTCCATCTCTGGTTTAAATAACATAGAAGCATGGTGTTTGTTGAAAGTTTTCTTTACAAAAGTTTATGTTTGAGTAATTGATATCTTTACTAATAATAAAGCTGAATGTCTTTCTATCCGGAGGATGTCTGGATGTCTGGATGTCTGTAGGATATCTGTAGGATGTCTGTAGGATGTCTGTGACGCGCATAGCGCCTAAACCGTTCGGCCGATTTTCATGAAATTTGGCACGAAGTTAGTATGTAGCATGGGGGTGTGCACCTCGAAGCGATTTTTCGAAAATTCGATGTGGTTCTTTTTTTATTCCAATTTTAAGAAAAAAAACTATCATAAATTACGAAATTATCATAACGTGTAACCGTAACATGGGCACAAGCCAATTGGCGAGATACGAAATTATCATAGCGTGTAACCGTAACATGAGTACAAGCCAATTGACGATAAAATTCACAATACATTATTTGTAAATACAGGCGAACCAAAAGACCTTTTAATTTTTCTATTACGGGCGAAGCCGTGCGGGTACCACTAGTTAATAATACATGAGCTGCAGAGTTAATACAATCTTAAAAAAAACTCAAAATATCACAGCCTCAACTACAATGAATAAAAACCGTAAAAATTTCTTTTCGCCGCTTAATAAATGTTACTTTTTTTTTATAAAGAGTACAAATGCGAAACTGATTGCACTATGCAGTATTAAGTAGTAGAGTCGATCGGGGCACGTTTACGCAGAGTCCTTTTTCAAAAACAAGTTATAACTGGAGAACCAACAGTTATAGCAGATTGATGCTGCTCCCTAGCAAATATTCTCACAAGTTTTTGAGCATCAGTCGAGCTTCGGTTTAGCATGCAGATAGGAAAATCTGTTTTCTAGCAAGCCGAGTAAATTTTGTGTTGAACGTTTTGAAGCTTATTGTGAATGAATAATACTTTGTTAAAAACAAATAAACACATAAAAATAGCAGAATTTTACCATTTTTTGAGAATTGTATTTGCATGGACAGAAAAATTATTAATTTTTTTGTACGGTAAAATAAATCCAAACTTGCTAACGGGGCACGTTTACGCATTTTTATCGGGGCACATTTACGTACGTTCTTACTGTGTCTTACTACTCTGTCTTACTTCTAATTGGGCCTCGGGCGGTTTTTTCGCTCTCTACTGTTTTAAACCTTTAGTATTTTCAGGTTATTTAATTTTAAAAATAGCCATTCATTTTAAATTAAGTAAAAGATTCGTATCTCATAGCTTACAATCATAGAGTGATGTCATCATGTTTGTTCAGCTTTAACTTCATAAACTATTCTGCCTCTGATACATTTTCTTTATTTTAAAAATGGTAAGAGATTACGTTCAAACAGAACCACGTTAGATATCAAAATAATGAAAAGGCTTATCAATAATCCAAGTATTTTTCCTAGTAAGCCTTCCACATCGTCACATATGGACTAACCCAACTGAGACCATTTGAAAAAGTAGGACCAAAGCTTATTAACAACGATAGGAAAAAAAAAAGAGTATCCTAACTGATACTCCGATTATAGAAGCATTCAGACAAGAGCAGTTAGAATCTATAAAGAAAAGAAACAAAATGGGCAGAACAAAACAAAAAGGAGAAATAACTTTAAAGTTTACAAGTTTCTATTGAAGCAGAAATAGAAGATATCAAAGAAAAAAGTATGAAACCAAAACCTGCGACAGGGAAAAGTTGGTACACTCTGTAAAAAGGAAATTAATGAACGATTCTGTTTACGAACTCGAGAATTGCGGTTCCATCTATTGTTTGAAAGCACACAACCAATCGAAAGAAGGACAAGACAGGGTAGATTCTTAGACGTCAAAACGCAGTCCCAAGACAAGTATGCGAAAAGAAATACTTTATTTTTGTTAGTAAAATCTAACAGTTATGAAGAAGATGACTTTCTGTTTTAATTAGCAATAAGTTCAATGATTTTAGTTTAGCCTGTAAAATGTTCTTTAATTAATTATTTCTGATTTTCTTACTTTTAAAGTGTTTTAAGGTAAATAAATATTTAAATTTGGTTAAATATCTATTTCACTTACTATTTAATATCATTTTTAATATGCGTGAACTTGCCCCGCTCGATGCGTAAACTTGCCCCGCTCGATGCGTAAACTTGCCCCGGACACGGTGCAAGTTTATGCAACCGACTTGAACTCAAAAAACATTTTTTTTACGGTTAAAAACACAAGCTGGGCAACAACTGAATATACAAATTTTGACTTCATCAACTGCTTCATAAAACCACAATGTCTAAATTTCCCTAGGTTCAAACATAAAAATTAGAAAATTCATTGAAAAAAATCCTCGTAAATGTGATGAATTTCTTTTTCGTGCTTTTCTGTTATGTTTATACGCGTCATCGTTGGAATTTCTGTTCACTTACTGATTGCATCACAATGTTAACAATAAATCTCTTATTTAAAAATCCACAAGATCCCTGACAATATACAAGCAAGTAAAACCACATATTCAAAAGTAATTGATGAATTAACTTTTCAAATATCATCTAATCCAAGCGTTTTGATTATTAAACGTTACTTATCCAGTGCTGATAGCTATTTTTATGTAAAATTTATGCATGATAGAAATAGCAAATGTACATAATGGTTAACTGAAGAATCAAAGTACTTTGAAACACTTTTAAATATGTTCGGAAGCCTTGAAAGCTACACTATGATCAAATGCCTGTACTTACGCGAGATTTTGAAAAGTAAATTGCAGAAACTTTTAGTTTTAGTCCAATTTCACGTAATTCATTCAATGTGGAAGGATCATTGATTGTGGTTGAACGATGTCATCAGAGCGCATGCGCCAACGTTTCACCCTTGCGTTTAGGAGATCCGTCTTCACATTTATTAGCGTCATTCACCTTGTTCACAATTCCTAGTCTACATTGCACCCTGAGACACCGTGTTTTCACCCCAGGGAGCCAAATAGTTTTCCAGAGGTACCCGTAGTTCTGATAGTGAATAGTATTAGTTGAACCACGACTTGACTTATTTCTGGTGTTTGACCAAGAAAGCTCTTAGTTATAAAACAAAAACTTTTTTTTAACCAAGCTTATCTTTATGTGTATTTCTGTCAAGCAGAAAAAAAGATGTGTGGATTACAAATATTTTTAATGCTTAACCCTTTATATGTTCTAAGAAACACTGAGCTATTAAAAAACCCTATTTGTATTCATAAATAAAATCAATTTTTCCCTTTCTTCCAATTTTTCCGAAAAAAAACAGTAAAAAACCAGCTTTTTTTACCTCTCATCAAAATTTCCGGAAATTTTACATCTCTACTCGTCACACAAAAGATTCACACCTTCGTTATCCAAACACAAAATGGCATTTCTCATTAACAGATGGCAGTAGTGAAATCAAATTTGATTTCCCATGTCCCAAGGGAGCCCCCTCGTTATTTTCAGCCATAATGAGAAGTTGAAAGAAAAAATATCCTCATTTGGCCAAATTTGGAGCTCTATTCGGCAAAACTATCATCATTCGGCGAAACTTGGAGTTTCAGTCGGCAAAGTTGTCATCATTCAGCAAAACTAGGTTTTTCATACGGCAAATTGAGAATTTCGGCCCTCCCAAAAATTTAAGTTAAAAGATTGAAGTTACGATTTCACTCCACGTTCCCTTAGTTTTTCCAACCTTGGTAAGACGAAGTCTTTAAGAAGAAAAATAATTTTGCCTGATTCCGTCTTAAAACTATTTGGTTCTTTAAAACGTTTACTTATTAGATTATCAAAATTAACCTTTTGCTTAGGAATAATATATAATTTATCTATATATGTAATTTTTAAGTTTTAGTAGTTTTCTCAGGAAAAGAAGCCAGCTTCAGAGATGAAAAATCTTTTATACATCCCCTTAACTGAATTCTGTTCCTCTTACTTGAAGAATTACACGGCTTAAGAAAAACCTCCTCTTTCCTCTGATTTTGCTGAGTAAGTAATTTCTTGTGTCAACAGTACGGAGCACTTAAGAAAAGAAAAAAGAAATTTTAAGCAAAGATACTATTAAAGATAAGCTTGATATTGACAGAAACATTTTTATGGGAAATTATGACACTCTAATATGTTACGGCTTAATTTTGATGTAAAAGGCGAATATTTGATGATCCGTGAAGTTTTTTATCATGAATTTAAAGATCGTTTTAAATTATTTATAGTAACCCAGTCAAAATCAATAACATCTCTCCGGCAGGAATTTGCTTTAACACGATCACCTGTTTTAAGTTTTTAAAGTTGTTTGTCTCATAGAAAAATGAAAAAAATTTATTTTCTCTAAATTACTTTCTCTTAGGTGAATTTGCAAAAGTAACTTTTGTATACTATTCCAAAAAAAGGAATTACCGGAAAATGGTATGTTTGTCCCCTTTTTTTGGGGTGTTCGTTTATTCTGTTGATGCACTAAATTTCAACTAACTCTACCCCCCCCCCCCCCCAAAAAAAGAGCATTAATAGTTTGAAGCAAAACATAAAACTTGGGGTTTTTTTCTTAATAGGTACACATCTCAATAAAATTGATTTTAATATCATGTATCAAATTCTAGTTTTTAATAATATTGTAAATTGCTGATAATGAAATGTACTTAATTGTTCATTTACTGAAAATGAATGTAGTACGAATCATGCTCTGAATAGAATCTGTAACGTTATCAAATTAATACCAAACAGTAGAACCAAGTACTAAAAAAAATGTGTAAGGTTACCAGTATTAATGGGTGTAACGTTACACGAATTCGGAAGTGTATAGAATTATTGTTTTAAAAACTCAATTCTTAGAGGAACCTTGCACTATGCTTTCATTTGAATTCAAAGCGCCCATCTGCGTAACGATCAGAATCTGCGCAAAGCAGTAAATCTTTATAAGCGAAACCAGAATCTGCGCAAAACCCTCATAAGCGAAACGAAAGCCGTCCTTGGTGGCCGAGAGGTAAAAGCTCTTGCTCTGCAACTTCCCTAAGATTTGCGTTCTGGGTTCTGACCGTACTCAGGTCACTTCCTCCCTTAGTGCAATAAAAACGTCTCGTTTGCATATTAAAATAAATAAATAATTTACGTACATTGGTTGCTAAAAAGCATGAACTTGATAAATCGTTCAAGAAAGTCAGATTAAAGCTTAATTTTTGCAAGCATACAGAAAATTCTGATGTAACCTTACGCAAGCGATGTGTAACTTTACAACAGTTATATCAGTTAAGTTGTGGTGGCCTGATCGGTAAGGCATTGGACTTGGGCCGGAGGGTCTCGGGTTCGATCCTCGCTGGTCGAAGATCCACCGTCGTCATTAATGGTGACTGGGCGACGTTAAATATGCTCGTGGTCACAATGTCCTCCAAGTGAAACGATACCTCTCGGGGTGCCAGACCAGAAAGTTATTCGGCTCCTGCCCTGGTTCTAAATTCTCGAACTGTCCGTAGATGGCACCACCATCAATTGTGTTGTCTTCTGAAGGCAAGGCGCCTGGCACGCAGTCCTTCTTAGTTTGAGGGCCAGAGGTCCCTTTGATAGTTGATATCAGTTAAGTTACTCCAGAGCAGTGGAGGCAGTTTAATCTGTCACCGATTCTATGGAGTAAGGTTACACAATTTTTTTACAGGGGGTAGGTAGTGGTTGTTTTCAAACCAACGCGACTTATCGCAATTAAATGATTACTTATCTAGGATTTATTACGTCGTGCTTGCGTCTTGCGATCATCATATTTACTGCTTCTAGGGAAAACGAATTTGCTTTTCAGAGCTGCCTGGGTCTACTACCACTTTTTAAGTAGGAGTTAGAATTTCGTAAGTGTCTGTGTAGTATGCATCTCTTACCATCAACTTGTGAATATTATCGTGAAAAATGTAATCGTTGATGCGGCTATGGCTTATTGCGGGTTACAGCTGCCTTCTCTGTAAACAGAACAATTAGTTGGATTGCTTGAGAAGTAACTTCAGCACCCTGCATTAAAAATTTATACATGCTTTTAGGCGTAGGATGATAACCGTACTTGTTTGAGTCAGCAAAATATAACAAGAGGAAGGAATAGTGTGTGTGTATTTGGGTATTTTGTTCCCTTCACCATCAATAATTACAAGTTACAACTCGTCTTAAAGGAACAAATGAGCTCAGTTTGATATTTGCATCGTTTTCGGTAATGTTTAAAAATTTTTATTTATAGTGTTTCTGCTGGAATCCATCGTAGCCCTATTTTTTTATCAGTACCATGCATGTTTTGCGGTCAAGCAGAGCTTGAAGTTGAATTTCAGATAAGGTATCTGTTATACGCATACTGGAATCTTCATCCGGGTAACACTTCAAAATATTTTCTGCAATGGAACATCAAGAAGTACTTGCTTTTGTTATCATTTGAATTACTTCCCACTGTCTTCTAAGGAAGTTTCTGCCTGCAAAGACTGCGAGAACTTCTTGGGGTATTTGTTTCACAGCAACAGTTAGATTATTAGAAGAAAGATATTTTTTAAGTAGTTTAGTAGTTCCGAATGGTAAGGAATTTAGTTCCTTTATTATTTTAGATACATCATTTTTTTCTGTAGTGCACTGGCTTATACCAACCACATTTGGCATCTCTTTAACAGGTACCTGATCTTGTAGTTTTTTAGTTTTACAATTTTGCTCTTGAAAGGACTTTGATCTCTCTGGCAATTGTATAGATTTTGCAGACCATTAATGGAAGATCTTAGCCATTGTTTTTTTTTTCAAGAAACGGTCATCATTATAGCATTTAGATGCCCCTTTACACTTGAACTAGAATTCAAAATACTTCAGAATAAGACTCATTATGATCTGCCTGTTTCCTAATTCTTCAAGCGCTTTTTCTGACAATTTAAACATTTTTATTCACAATCATGGCTTTAATTTTTCCATAATATCATCTAATTCCATTCTGGAGAAAGATATAATAGTTTCAAAAGAATCTATAAAGAGAAAAGAAAAAACTCGGAGCTTGAAAGAAGCCTTTTTTACTAAAAAACTTTAAAGTCCTAAAAAAAAAAAAAAAAAAAAAAGAGGCGGAAATGAGCGAAAAATGTTTTCGCAGAATATCATAGCAGAGAGTCTACATTTTATGCCCACAAAAAAGTTACAGCTCGACTCTACCCGGAAAGTAAACAAAAACCTTAATATCTGAAAATTTTAAGTAAAAGTAAACGCCCAATTTTGACTTACTCTTATACAGTAAGAAAATGACACATGTTAAAATAATTCATCGAAACAGGATATTAAATGAAGCTACGTAACTGTTTTTTCCATATTTAAAAGTTAGTTTTACTTAATCAATTTGCATTCAAACACAATAACAAAAAAAAAAAAAAAAAAACGGAGACTTAGCATGAAAAGCGTAAAAAACAAAAGCGAGTAATTCAAACAATGTCTAAGTTCCGACTAGCGTACACCAACAGAGACGCAACAAGCGAGATTTTTACTGTTGTCCTTTGATAAAACAGTTATCTGACTTTAAGTAAAGTTGGTATCAAACTTTTGGATTTTGGTTTTCTTCCGGTTTTACTGGCCTAATACTTATCTATAATCGTTGCTATAATCTTATATGCAACGTCCAGAAAAATACACTCTACTTGTTTGCGCCAATGCCAGAAACAAACGCCACTGTGATAAAAATCGCGATTTTTAACTTTATTTTTTATTTCAAGTCATACGCAATGATTTATCTATTTCGAAAATAAAAGTAATTGTAAGTGTCGCATGTACACAATCGAGCTTAAATTTAAAAAAAAACGTATAATTGCCCCTTTAGAATAATGACAATAGTCCCTATAACCTTCATCGAAAAGTGGACGTTAGTTCCTAAAAATTTCAGGAAAAAGTTAACACTCCACTTAATTCTCTCAGATTACGTCCGGCGCTGCGTGAGCTAAGTCAATTGTTGTATCAATCTCCGCCGAGAAAAAGAATTGACTGTACGTGCGCTGTAAGGCACATCTTTTTCTCCTGAATAAAAAAAGAGAAATATCTATAGCTAAAAGTGTCATTAGAACAAAGGAAAAGGTCCAAAAACAGAGTCAACAAACCCTATAAATTCTCATTAGAATTAGCGCTACATTCCTCCAAAGCTACCAGTGTAATCTCGGCCATTTGTATCCAAAAATCTTTACATCAGTAAGAACAACAGTCCTTAAAAACCCCCTTCAGAGTAAGATAAAAAGTCCTCAAAAACCCCAGTAGAAATAGGAGAACAGTGTCCAAAACTCCCCGTAAGAAAAAGAAGAACGCTCCTTAAAATTCCCCATTAGGATAAAGACATCAGTTTCTAAAAATCCCTAATAGAATAAGGGTTACAGTTTTCAAATAATATCAACAGTCCATCTAACCTATACCATACCTATCTGGATAAGGAATATAGCTCCTAAACCACCTGTTAAGTGAAAAGGGGAAACTCAAAATAACATCAACATTATCTTTTAGTACGAATCTTCTGCCGATAGTTCAAAAATAATAATAATAATAATAATAATAATCGCGAAAAAACAATCAAAGGACGTTAAATCATTCCCCCCCCCCATTATTAGCCTCAAAACAAAAGCAAGAAATTAATTTGCAAGCAAGAAATTAATTAATAAGCAAAATTGACAACAGATATTTCTTCTTACTGACGCAGACGATCAATATCCAATTTAAAATTCAATTTTACTTACTTAAAAAATGTGTATAACTATTTTCCTGATCAAATTAGATCCTCCTTTGAGTTTTCAATACGTATGAAAAAATCTACTAAAGAGGTATTTTCCAATAACTTTCCGATTAAACTAAAATCAAGATGATGCGATCATTATTTTGGGTAGAAAAAGCCATTTTATGCCATTTTGGAGTTCTAAACTTAAAATTCTAAAGGTTCAGTGTATGTTTAGCGCTCGAAAAAAATCCCTACGATCCTTCTCGTGTGTCGAACAGCAAATTTTCGTCGAGATCAGACGTAAACTGTGGATCTGTGTAGGAAACATGCATACATATACTCTCTGCTTTATTTAGATGAATTGTATTATTCTTTATTTATGTATGGCAATTTTTGAAACCAATGTGCAATTTGTTTACTTTCAAACATGAAAGGTATCTTAATTATTTCACTTCCCTCGACGTTCCCCTACTTGGTGGGGATTATGCAAAAATGGATACAAACCAGTAATTATTCAATCCTCAATCAACTCAGACCTGAAATGTAATAGATGGATGTTGGTGAGGAAATTGCTCAAAAGAGCGCAAAAAGTATTTTATTACAGCACTACGTTTAATACAGCTGGCTCAGAAGCAGTTATCCATGGTCAGAAACACACAACAAAATGCACAATACAAAACAAAAAATTAAAAATAAGTTGACACTTAAGTTCTCTAGCTTCCAGTAACAAAAAAAGAAGGGGGGAGGTATCTTTTATTTTAACTTAATTTCTATAAGTAAAAAATGAAAGCTTTAAGAGAGCGATAGCTTTTAAAGAGAATTTTGCAATAATGGTATGGGGTGAAAATGGCAGATTTATTTTTTTCCTTTTTGAATGTTTTTCATATAAGCATTTCGTTTTCCACAAATTAACACATTATTAAAATATCTGATGACTTCACACAAGTACTATATCTTTTGTGCATAATTTAATAGAAGCATATCCGTTTTTAACAAACTGATAAAAACAATCTGCTGACGTCATACAAATGCTAATATTTTTAACGTACTTTTTGCAAACATTTCGTTTTTAACAAATTTTCTCAAACAATCTGCTGCGCCACACACATACTAATTGCATTTTTTCACGTAAATTTAATTAAAGAATTTCGTTTTGAACAAATTTACTCTTTATTAGAAAAATAGTAATTATTGTTTCCATTCTCTTACTAAGGCTAATATCAGTATAACAATAACAAAATATAAATATTTTTTTGTATTTAACATTCGTGATTCTTCCGCAGTCTTTCGGCTGCAATCTATTTAGTTTCAACTTAAAAGAACTTCGAGTCTAAAAGAAAAACAAAGCTCTTACTTTTTAAATTAGTATACGCTTAAATATTTCCATTCGCGTGAAATTTATTTCAAGAACTTATTTTACAGCAACACGATACTTTCCAAAACTTCCGTATTTTAGACGAAAGCAAAACGAGTGATATATTTTTTCCATCACTTCCTTCCGTAAATACGTAATTTCACATTTTATACCCTACAGCAACATGGAAGGCGGACGAATCGAGCAGCAATTTTCCTTCTAAGTTTGAAAACTCAACACTGATTCACTCAACAGGAAAAAAAATCTCGAGTTTTCGTTAATATAGCCTTAAAAGGTGTGTACATTTTAAATAGATTTTCTACCTAAAAACCGTACGAAAAACTAATGTAATATTTTATATTTTTGAATAATGAAATAGAAAAAAAAAGAAAAAACGAGCTGATGTGTGCCTCACATGACTTCCTTTTACTCCATTTTAATGTCATTTTCCCATTATTGGCAATTTTAATGTGATTCAATAGTTTAATCTCTAAATATTAAAAACGATGGCCAAATTAAAACCAGATAAAAAAAAATCGCCAAATTTTCCGCCAAGTTGGCGACAAAACTTGGCGACCAAAAGACTGGCGATATATCGCCAAGTGTCCGCCAAATTGTAACACCACTTAAGTTTGCATTGATATTAACAATGATTTCCCCCCAAAAGGTGCAAAAGACCCCCTTAGGAACATCCGAAAGCAACCAAAAGGGGAGGTGCACAACTAGACCCCACTACGAGTCTATGTACCAAATTTCAACTTTCTAGGACATACCATTTTTGAGTTATGCGAGATACATACGCACATACGCACATACGCACATACACACATACGCACATACATACAGACGTCACGAGAAAAGTCGTTGTAATTACCTCGGTGATGGTCAAAATGGATATTTCGCGTGTCTATACATTCTTAGGCACTTTTCCGCATGTGGTCGAATCGAAAAAAAAAACTCAACATTCATTTGGGGGTGAGCAAAATGGAAATTAAGGGCGATTTTTGAGTGAAAATTTTTTCGCGAATAGAATACTTCCTTTTTTGTAAAAGGAAGTAAAAAACAAGGATGTAAAATCCCCGGGAAGAAGCGTTTTTAAGCCTAATGGAACAGAATTCTATATCGGAAAATTATCGTTTGAGCAATCTCATTTTAAGTTAGCGTGAAAACCATTCAGAAGGTTGTCATTTTTTTTCTCGACTGTGACTAAATAACCTTTTTAGTAAATTACCGCCCAGTATACACCGCCAGATCAGTCATTTCCAGCCGAGGACTGCAGTTTCGTGCTTATTAGCACTCATCAGCCCGGCATAGGAAAGTGACTGAGCTGGAGATGGAAAACCTCTTAAGGAAGCCAAGAGTGCGAAACAAACTGGTAGCTAATATGGAATTAGCAGACCAGACGAGCGTCCGAAGCAATGGTTCGGTTCGGTTCGGGGCGGTAATTTACTGAATATACCTTGCCTCGCGTTCAATCTTCGAGTTGGACGATTGCGCGCGTTCAATCTTCGAGTTGCGAGAGAACTGAGTTCTCTCGCAACTTCTGGTTGTGTTGGTGAGCTTTTTGCACTGATGAAGAGGCTCCATTGTAGCCTTGAAATAGCTATATGCTGCATTTTCTCGAATATTTGTGCTTTATTTACGTTGTTTTTTCACCTTAATCATATTGTAGCACAAAGCTTATATGATAATTTTTCATTTAGCTACCAGTTTGTTTCGCACTCTTGGCTTCCTTAAGAGGTTTTCCATCCCCAACTCAGTCACTTTCCAATGCCGGGCTGATGATTGCTAATACGCACGAAACTGCAGTCCTCGGCTGGAAATGACTGAGCTGGCGGTGTATTTCACGTAAATAACATTTTGTTTTTGTTTTGGGGTAAAAATATCTCCTTTTGATTATTATTTGGCGATGTATCTTTCTTCTTTTTTTGCACTGCCAGCAGAAGATAATTAGGAAAGTTGCGTTTAATTTGTTCGGAAATTTTTGCTTTGCTGTTTTCTTTCTTTAAGATGACGGAAATTTTACAGTATTTTTTTTTCTCTAATTGAAGCCTGATTGCTGAATATGGGTCACTTGACATAACTTTTATTAACGAGGTAGACCGTGCAAAGCCAGACAATGCAGGACTAATCTAGGACCTATAGTTGTGGCAAACCTAACCTGACAGCATTTTGAAGGCTACGGAGATCCTAATCGCAGCATTACGACGCTGCCAGGTTTGGTTTGCTCCAATTATGGGGGAGGTTCTTTTGCACATGAGTCTCTTTCACAACATTAATAAGAGGTCTAACATTGTTAAATTAACTACTGCAGTTAGTACAAAGTAAAGAATGCACGGGCGAATGGTCAAAAAAAAAGTTTTTTTTCTTTCTTTCTTTTTTTTTTCTTTTAGAGTTCGGTAGGGCAAAATTGAATGTTTGTGGAGCAGAATTTGTTGCTCTATTTAAGGGGGTTCTCAAACCTTCAGGCTCTACGCTCCCTTTGAACACTGACATGAGATCACGTTCTTATCCCAACTGTGGTTAATACAAGTAGGACAGTACGAAACTGAAACCAATTAGGAGAGATGAGGCTAGTTATTAGTAAAAACCAAGATAATTTCACACAAGAAATTTAGCATTACCACACAAAACTGTATTCCGAATATAGTTTTATTAGAACATATAAAATCCAAGAAGCAAAGAAATAAACACAAATTTTTGTGAGATAATCTATGATCAATAGTTGATGCACATCTAACCTGACAGCATTATGAAGGCTACGGAGATCCCAATCACAGCATTACGACGCTGCCACGTTAGGTTTGCCTCAACTATGGATCAGGTTATTTTGCACATGAGTCGCTTTCACAACATTAATGAGATGTCTAACATTGTTAAATTAGCTATTGTTAGTATTCAATCCAAAATGCGTTTCTTCAAATATCTCGAAAACTCATTTCTGCAGATGTAGCAGTTTACCTGTCCGCGGCAGTATTGTACTTGTTTGCAAAGTTTATTGGCAATGACGTCAAGATGCACGGAAGAGAAACCGAGTAAACAGATCAAACGTCACACTTTCTAGATACCTACTGGCGAATTAGAGAAGATCGTCAACTGTCTGTGAGATGTTATTGGTTGACACGTTCGATTCAAACGGATGTGATACTCCGCGCTAAACCGCTCGTAGAAATGTAGAAATGAAAATAAATTTAACAATTTACAGAAATGGTGACAAAAAAAAAACATTATAAATCATTTGGCATAAGTTTTAGCCTGACTACCCTTGTATGATTCTTAAAAACATTTTTTTAAGTAATTCTTTTTACAAAGTCCTACTCTCTCTCTCTCTCTCTCTCTCTCTCTCTCTCTCTCTCTCTCTCTCTCTATATATATATATATATATATATATATATATATATATATATATATATATATATATATATATATATATATATATATATATATATATATATATATATATATATATATATATATATATATATATATATATATATATATATATATATATATATATATATATAGGAGAAGGGAGTTATTTGATCTGCGTGTTTTTCATCATTTTGACGTCATTGGTTGATTATTTAAGTACACGATCCATCAAAATGTCCGAACAATAAGTCATTACGTAAAATCATATCGATCTATGATTGACCGAGAAAACCAGATAAAATGTTTTTCGTCCTTTTTACTAAGCCTTTTGTGAAATAGATGTTTTAGAGCGAATTACACTAGAATTATTGTATTGCAGAAAACTTTTTAAAAGGACGACTGAATAAATTTTATTCTTAAATTTATACGCGTTCTTATGCCGTTATTTTAACTTTTGACAAATTTAATATAGTTAAAACTTAGTTAATATTTTATAAGTTAATTATTTATTAATTAACTTTTTGTTTTAATTTTAAACCAATGTTATTGTTTTCGTCCTATATAAACTTGGGAAATCGTTACCTAAGTTTCTTAATCAGTTCGTCATTAGATAAGGAAAAATCCAATTATTTGGTGTACCACGTGATTAAAGGTGTGAAGCAATTATTTCGCATATCCCTTTCTTTCCGCGAGTCCTATACAGTATAGGGATTAGAGACACCTTTGTCCAAACAAGGTTTCAACCCGATTCTTGCATCTGATCTTTTTATGAAACGTAACTTGTGACAGTGTTCCTTTTTTTAACCCTAAAACTTTACAGTAGAATAGGATTTTACAGTGAAAAGCAATGGCAACGTGAATGCCAGTATTTTTTAACATTAAATTTCAGGATTTTTTTTATAGTGTACGTATAAACAATAACTAGACACAAGAGAAAATAGAAGTAACTATATATAGGTACAATTATCTTTTGAACGAGCAAGGAGTAGGTATTGACTTTTTGACTTACGTTTCAACGTGCGAAACATAATATATCATTGCTTTCCTGCCGCGACGGCTTCGATTTCATTTTGCAAAATCTCATTAAAATGTATCTACACGGTGGTAATAATTGAAGCTGCCATGTTTAAACCTACGTAGAACTCATTCTAATAGGTTTAAATCATCGAAATTTAATACACACGTTACATGGATATTGGGAACATTAATTTTCAAAAGAAAACACTTGTTTAAAATCTTAACCGCCATAAGAGAAGGGTATACGTAGAAAAATATTAAATTAGGATCAAAAAGCTTTATTTCATCACTGAATTTATTCAATGTACTTTATATTTTCTTCACTTACATGTTCAAAGCATGTTATGAGGGGTTCAAGATCAGCGGGAAGGATTTTTGTATCAATTGCAGCAACTTGACTATGAGAGCTGCAATTGATGAAGAAGTCAAGAAGCCTTCATCTAGTGGTGAAAAAAATGTGTTATAATATTTCCTTTTTTTATACTTTCATCCCTCTTAGTCCTAGAGAGACATAAATGGAGAGAGAGAGAGAGAGAGAGAGAGCTGAGTTAGAGACATGGGCCTTTTCTCCCTTGTTATAGTCATCGACAAAAAACTGTTTGAAACTTTGCAGTTTATAAGTACAAGAAATCATAAGGTTTTGTGTTTAGCAAAGCAGAATTTTCTTATCAATGTAAGCAGTATTGTTCAATGAAGTAAGACATTAGTTTAAAACGCCTTTAGTGATGCCATTACAAAGGAAAAGCAATGAGCTGGATTAATGTCAGGAGTAGGGATTTCCAATAACACCCGTTTACATAGCAACCTAGAATTCACCCATACTACTTTGTACTAACCCGGTTTCCTCGTATACAGAATTTGGGTTAAAATTCTACCCGAAGTGATTAATCTTTACCTAAGCATAAGTAATTTTCTTTTCGTGGTTTGAAAAGATCTCCAAAGAACCTGCTTTTTGGTCAACTTAAACGAGGTCAAAGTGTTTAAAAAACGTGTTTTGAAGCATTATCACTGTTGCGTCAGCGGTTTTAAGTAATATGCATTATATGTACATCGCATTAATTATTGCAAGATACACCGCATTCTTAACAAAAGAAGCTTTAGGCATATCAAAAGAAATGATGCAGAAATGTCCTCCTACCACGCCTTTTAAATCTCACAAATTATTCACGCTATCACTTTAAACTACATTTTTCATGACGATCATAGACAATTAAAAATGATTTAATATGATGCCCTTCCACAATATTGTGAGTACTGCACTAGTGTATTGAGTTTTTGAAGATTGTGCCCTGAAAATAAAACCCTTCGATTCTCTGAAAACTTTAAAAATCGAAATTATTTGGTTCCCTAGTTTTCATTTTATTGATATTTCAAAGCAGATCTTTAGCTATGA
This sequence comes from Uloborus diversus, assembly GCF_026930045.1. Classification (NCBI taxonomy): domain Eukaryota; kingdom Metazoa; phylum Arthropoda; class Arachnida; order Araneae; family Uloboridae; genus Uloborus; species Uloborus diversus. The sequence continues at coordinate 19,759,984 of NC_072733.1, read as the reverse complement.
ACACACCGTATGAAACCAATACGTGAATAAATAAGCAAAAGTAGAATGAGCAATAAGCGTGACCAGAAGGGAATTATTTGATTTTTTTTCCTCACTAATCACATTGAAAATATTTGCTCATTTAATTACTCTTAATACCATACATGAATTGAAAATAAAAACAATTTAAATAAAAAAAAATGTCTATATTTTCGTTTTTTATATGCTTGTAAAACGAACATTGAAATTGATTGCATGATAATACTATCAGAAGAAAAATACTAGTTGTTTCTCTAAATGGTCACTAATTTAAAGCTCAGCCTGAAGATATTTCTACATCCTTACTTGCATCTTGTTAATAAGAGCCAAAATAAAAAGAAGTTGGCCCTTTTCTAATCAATATCCATCAAAAGTTTTAATTTCGTCATCGCAAAAAATGATCTAGAAATATCTTTCTTCGCTACATGACACTTTGTAGATACCTATTTCCTCTGTACCGTCTTGAGGTACATAAATCCTTTCCCCATCTTCAAAACTTTCTCGTGCATGTGTAATTTTACGGCTCATTCCCTTCAACTATACAAAGAAAACGAAACGAAGGTACTGATTTCATATCGGTTTTTTCACGCTTCGAAAAATTCAATCACGATCAATCCTAGATTAAAAACAAATCCCGACTCCCTCTAGCTATATATCTCTCAAACGGCAAATTTACTAGGAGCTATGGGATCATTTTTTAAATACAGCCTGCTTTGTTCTTTTATATATATATATATATATATATATATATATTGAAAAAAAAAACGCGATTGATATTGGCATTTTGATGAAATAGAAAGCGAACTGCTAGTGACTTGGGCAATTCATTTTCTTTTCGTAGATCATTTAATTTGGGATTAATCAATTTTGGCGAACTTGATATTAGTTGAGTTCTCCAAGTGTCACTTTTTTGCTCCTCGGAAACGGGTAGTTGCAAATAGCAGGGGAGACCGGGGATAGTTGGCGAACTTTTTAAACTTTTTTTAAAGGTTGTAAATAAAGTAGACGATTTTTATTTTATTGCTTGGATAATCTGTATGGTATCAGCAATAAAGTAGTATTTTTGTTTCGGCAGTACTATGCTTTGTCTATTTTTTACATAATTTTTTGTGATCCTTTGCAGAGTTCGCACACTTGCCCCGTCACGGAGTAAGTTGGCGAGCCGTATGGGGTAAGTTAGCGAATTGAGAAAAACTCATAATAGACACAGAAAATTTCACATAAAGCCTCAATGATGCTTTAAATAAGCAAGTAAAACTTACCAATGAATGAAAAAATGCAAAATTTTTATTGTAATTGCTTTAAAATTAAGTATGTTCTTCCAAGTAAAAGGTTTAACTGATTTTAGAAGTAAATGCTGAAAAATGCAAACATTATATAAAATGAAATATTTTATTTGCTTCCGTTCTTCTTTTTTATATGTTTCTTTTGGGTTTATATTCCTTTTTTCTTGGATTCAGAGATTTCTTGTATGTTTTGGGGACTTTTTGGGATGATTTGCGTTTTTCTGCTAAGATTCTTTCTTCCTGAAAAGCCTTTTTGACTGGAGTATTGAAGAGTATTGCTGTAGATCTCTTTTCGTTTCCATTCTTTTTGATCTGACCTTCTCGAGCTTTAGGATAAGGTCGTATATGATCTGAAACACTGCTCAGAGGCGTATGTGGGGTATAGCTGAGACATAGCGCTATCTTCAGTAAGAAACTTGAAATCTGAATTTTGTAATAAAGTAGCAACTGAATCTGCTCTAGGACAGGTACATCCAGTTTTTATTACTTTCTTCCAACATTGATGTTGCTGGGACAAACATAGATCCAAAAGATTGAGAGTCAGACCGATCAGTGATATAACTTGGCATGAAGTCACAGTTCTGAAAAATGTTTAAATTGCAGAGAAACACACCAGTTCTTTTGAAACCATTCATAATATTTATGGGGCTTGCTTCTTGTGGAAAAGCAACTGTTACCACCGTTGGTACGTCATAAATCGTCATTGGCTTAACTAGATTATTCATCATTCAAGAATCACAAGCGGATTTAATATAATTTTTCAATGGGCCATGTAGACTCTTATCAAGAGGCAGCAACTTATGGTTACAATGTGGTGAAAAAGAGAGTTGGGTTATTATTATTTTTAGTAGTGTAGTAGTTTCCTTACAGAGATCAAATCCCTCTATTGGCATGAGAGTCTTAAATGTTTAGTAAGAGAATCAGAGGGTTTTCTTTGAACATCTACTGTTTTTAGCAAAATCCTTTAAAAAATCTGGAAACATTTCAGCTGTCATCAAAACACTAGGGAATGCAGCATTACATCTGCTGCGGATTTCACGTTGTTGTTTTTTGTCTTGTATTTTCTCATTTCCGGAAAGAAGAGCACGTATGTTGGCAAGTGAATTTGCATGTCTATAAGAAATGATAAGTTCGAGAATAGTGTAACTGATGCAATAATTTCATTAAATTGACACTTTACAGAATTTAAATTTCAATTGTTTAATGTTTTGACTCTAAAAACTTAACTTATGGCAACAATATGCGAATTCGCACACTTAACCCGAAAAAGGTTCGCCTACTAACCCCAACTCGCCATACTGAAATCAAGTTAGACTGGTTTAAAAATGGTTTCATAAAATAATCCGAATAAGACTTCATTTGTTGCGTAGAAGCATGGGCTAATCAATATTAATAAATTTTGGTAAATTACTCTACTGTTATATGTTTTATAAGAAAATAACTAAGGATGAAAAAATTACTTAACACTGCGAAAAAACAACTTTCTCTCGTGCAACACGTTTGGTTTGGCCGATTTCACTGAAAATACGCTGAGAATAGCGAGGCATCTACGTGGTTACGTGAACCCTCACTCAGAGCTGTTAAACCAAACACGATAAAGTTATTTAACATTCGCACATTTACCCCTTCGCATACTAGCCCCGCTCTCCCCTATTGTTAGCTCTTTTCAGACTTGTGCCTTACTTCCCACAACTAACTGTTTTATTTATAATATTAATCTGATACACATTTAATTTTAGAAACTTCGCTGACGGTGCAAATAATAGGAGTTATAATCACTTTATTCATAAAGTAGCTTTATTTTAGATTTATTAATTTAGAAGAACCTAATATTAGTTGAGTTATCACAGTCACCTTTTTGTTCACCAGAAATAAGAACCGTAGGTAGCACCGTTCACTGTCTTTTTAGATCCAGATAAAAAGGTTCGGCCTTATTTTTTTTCATTTAGCTGCTTTATTCAACTTACATTTCATTCAAATTCAAATAACTTGCATTTGCATTTCCAACAATACGAGTTATAAAACTTTTTATCTGTGTGGGAATTCTTTGGGGATGCAATACCTATGGGGTTATTTTTTAAGTTCATCTTGTTGTGATCTTTCCTTTTTCAAAAGGAATTGATATTGGAGTTTTGATGAAATAGGAAACTAACAACTATTGACTAGGGCTATCCATTTTCATTTTGCAGATCATTTAATTTGGTATTAATCAATTTTAGCAAATTTGATATTAATTGAGTTAGCAAAGTACCTCGTTGGCACATTGGAGATGGGTAATTGCGCAGGTTATATCGTTCGCTGTATTTCCAGCGGTTACTTTATGTTACATCAAAACATAAAGTCGAACGGCTTGCGATGAAGAATGTTAGATAATTTTGGTTATTTTTTAAATTTATCTTGTTGTGATCTTTCCTTTTTTAAAAGGAATTGATATTGGCGTTTTGATGAAATAGGAATCTAAAAACTATTGACTAGGGCTATCCATTTTCATTCTGTAGTTCATTTAATTTGGTATTAGTCAATTTTAGCAAATTTGATATTGAGTTAGCAAAGTAACTTGTTGGCACATTGGAGATGGGTAATTGCAAGTTATATCGTTCGCTGTATTTCCAGCGGTTACTTTATGTTACATCAAAACATAATGTCGAATGTAGAAATTCATTAAGTTTTACTAACTTTATACTAACAGATTTTTCAAAGTGTTACTGATGCAATCATCAAAAATAGTAGTTTCTAATACCATCGTTTATTTTTGCCCTTAGCTACACTGTTAAACCAATTTCTTAAAATTGAGACAAAATTGCTTATTTTTGAGAACATCACTTACTCAAAATGGCTCCGGGACAACTTGGCGTTAAATTGAAAAGCAAGAGTTCTTACTTTTGAAATTTCCCCTCTTCTCAAAAACGATTCACCATGTTCTCATTTTTGAAATACCGCTCTACTCAGAAATAAGCACAGACGTTATCATTTCCGAAAATGGGGCTGTTTCAAAAATAAGAACATGTCGCTTTGGTTTGAGAATACGAATATCTCAAAAATAAGCACATGTTGTACCATTCGTGAGTATGATATTTTGCTCACCTGTAGTTCTTGCAAAGCTAAATAGTCCATGGACATATTCGCTCCCTTTGGAAACTTAAACAGTCCGGAAGTGCCGTAATCGAAGTGAAGCGCTTTATAAATAACTACGCTCAGTTAATCTTTAAACTGGGAGCTAAAAATATTTTTCACAACAGTGAGAAACAGCGAGAAATTCAACTCACGCTTTCCTTTCTGCGCATGCGTTATTTTTGAGATGGTGTTCTTACTTGAATTGAAGTAAAAACAGCTTGGAAAAAATGAGAAGATAAATGTTTTCATTTCTAAGCAGATGATTTTTAACAGTGTATAATTACGTTTTTTTCGCTATCAGTATCAAAATTTTATCCATAGTTTCACAATAGTTCCGTTAGATAAACTGAGATGCTCCAAGAATTGTTTTATTTGCTGCATGCAAAAATAACTAGAGTTCTTCTTTTCTGTAAATTTATATTAAAAGCAGGATTTTTAGGTTTATCAAAATTACTGAAGCACGTTTCATAGGAGAGAGTTTAAAGGAAATGTTGAGGCTAAACTCCATTCTGAAATCTATTACTCGGTTAGCGAAAACCGAATTTTCTGAATATATTTTGTCTAGCGTATTCTAAATACATACTTTCATTGTCAAATTGATAATGAAAGAGTTGACATAAAATGTAAAATGCAATGCGTTAATTACTGGTAACGTCGTCGTTCGGTTACTTTTTCTAACTGAAGTTTTGTTTGTATATTTTCTCATTAAAGTAGTTATTTTTCTAAGTTTTAATTACAAGACCTGTAAATGAAATAGTGGCAACTTAAGATAGAAATTTGCAGAAGAGCAGGCATGTACACGTACGAATAGCTTTTGGAAGTGGTGAGTTGGGGCTGTTGTCGATGTCTGAACTGCAAAAAACAGTCGATCTAGTTAGAAGGGCAGTTGCTGGTGGCGTTAAATTGAAGAGTTTCGATTTCATTGCTCTAAAGCATGCTTTCAAAAAGTTATCAGTGATTGCTGTTTAAAATCGAGATTGCCCGTGAAAAAATGTAACACAATGTGATTCGAAGGTCAGGAAAGATTTTTTTTTTTTACTGGAAACCAAATAAGCAAACTTGTGCAGTAAAGGTAACGTACAGTAGATGACAAAAATATAAAATAATGCAAAAATAAAAAATTTGCAGTTAAAGCCCTCTACCTGCCCACGGCGATCACAAGATAGGTCAAAGCGCTTCGTCTGGGGGGGGGGGGATGAGACTGCGGAATCGAAACGCAGACCGCCACAGACCGTCGGTGGAGAGTCCGGGAATTGTCCTCAGTGGTTGGTTAGAATCATCACGTGCCCCAAGCATTAGGCCACTTCATCGCTGACATAAACAATCAACGTTTTGCCTGGGTCTCCAACGTCTTTCTGGCGTCTGGCAAAAGGTTATAAGCTTTATTGGTCATTACATAGGAGGAATGTAATGCAGTTGTAAAGTTCATTAAAAACTGGCTTATAGGTATGCTGCCTTTATTTTAATGCATAAACCTCGTAATTACTAAATTTTATTTCTAAATTTCATATGGTTTTAAAAATTATATTTTACAAAAAATAAATACGCAACATAAAATGTTATTATTTTAATCAGTGTAGAAATATCATCAGTTAAATATTTATATATTGATGTAATATAGGTACTTATTTTTAGTAAAAGAAAAAAAAATAAAGGTAAAGGAAATAAGTTATTTTTAAGCATTAATTTTGAAAAAGTAAGCTTATAAGTTTTCATGTTTCCATCAAAAAGAGTAAGGAAGATTTTCTAACAAAGTTTTAACTTAATTTTTCAGGATTTCACATAAGTTCGTTATTTATAAAGTGAGATAGAAAACTGTATTTATGTGTAGCTTACTGTTGTGTGGTTTTCGTATGTATTGTGATGTAGTACACTGAAAAGCAAATCACCAACTTTCCTGCCTGGAAGGGCCGTAATTGAGCTGAAGGCGAAACACCTAATAAAATATCGTTCACAAAAGTGCGAAGTTGGTTACATTAATGGAACAAGTAGCGATTCAGGGAACGTTTCACAGGTTTACTTATTTTTCTCAAGAAACTAGTGAAAACCTGTGAAATTGCGGAATGTTGCCCAGAAATATTCAGTGACGGTTCGGAATTTTCTTGCAATGTACTTGATGCACAACAGTACATTTCACAACTCTGTTAAAAGCTTTTTCAAACTACGTTATTGCATTAGAACTTTTAATTCAACATATAGTCAATATGTATAGCGTAAATAGTTAATATAATTTTTGAATTTATGTTTTTAGCCTGACAATATGATATTATTATCGGTTTACCTTAGTAAATTAATTAATTAGTAAATTAATTATGAGAAAACGTGCGAAAGGGACCAACTCGAGATTATGCTTTTGTAATCGAAGTACAGAATGTCCCATCAACATCGAACAAACTCGGCACCAATGGATCCTTCGCTAGGTGTACATAAAAAATCCCCAAAGAAATGCCTCTCTACGGCCAAAAGTTTCTGACCGTTGGGAAAAATGCATAAGAAAAGTATGATAACATATCTGATATAGGAGAAAAGAAAAGCCTTCAATATAAACAAGAACAACAGTATTTGCATATGTTTCTATGGGAATATGTTCAATATATACAAATATATATTGCTCGTATAGGGACACAAATGTAGCCGGTTTAATAACTGCTTGCTCTTGCTTCTGGCCGCGGAGATGCAATTCTCTGAGGATGTTTTATACACTCCAAGTGAGGAATCGATTTGCAGTTACATAGTGCTGAAATAACACTCCATTAAGTCCGATTAAAAAAGAATAAATTATAGCAGAGTAAACAAAATAAGGTTACATTTACGTTGAATAAAATACAATTTGATGAACTTTTGATATAACACTTCATTTTTACATTCGTCTTCAACTTCAGAAATAATTGGCAGTCTTAAAGGCGCGTTGTCTAGGTAGTCTGGATATTAGTGAAATTCTATTGAACTGCAAACCACAGTCAAAAGATCTCGTTTAGAAAGTAGAGCTGATATGCAGAACGTAATGGCATACACCACATCCAAAGTAGACTTCCAGCTTGTGTATTTTCCGCAATTGAAAAGCAAAGACATACAGTGGTGGTCAGAATTATATGGACATCAGAAAATTGCACAAAAAGAAGTTGTTTCTGAAATAATTCAGTGAAATTTATACACAAAGTGCCTTTTTATGTTAGAAATCGTTGTGGAAAGTAGAATATTAGAAAATATAAAATATAAATGTTTTTCCATGATAATAAAAAAGTGTCACTGTGTAAACTGGACAAAATTATAAGAACGAGCCTTTTGTACTGAAAAACATAATCAATAACTTCCACCTTTTTTTAAGAATCACTTTTATCAGTCTTGATGGCATGGAAGTTGAAGAACGTTATTGAAAAAATTAATTCTGGCCCTTTTTATGGAGAAAATAAGTTCTTGCTTGCTTCGACATTGAATGCCATTTTTTCATACTTCGGGTGTCAGAATGCCTCACAAAGTTACCGTTGAACTTAGATCGAGCCTTTTCTCGGGCCAGTGCAGCAGTTTAAGGGAATAAGCATTAAACATTGATTTTGATGTTTAAGAAACATGCTATTAGGCATCATCCTGCTGGAACAAATTAACAGTGCAATTAAAGGTGTTTTTGATTTACAAAAATACTGCGCAGGACATCAACATCACTCTCAGCATTCATTCTGCCGTGCACAAAAAACATTGGTATAGTTTCCGTCCGTAGCGAAACTTCCACAGACCATTACTGAGCCGTCTCCAAATGTACACGTTGAGTCCCCCCCCCCCTTCACAGAGATCGTACCAGAAGTAGCAAAAACCATCTAGACCATCCTAACTAAACTTTTTCGCATCAGAAAAAACTACATTGTCCCACTTTTTACCCATAAGCAAGTATTTTTGGCAACGCTCCACGCTTGATCTCTTGTGAATTTTTTTAGAGCCGGTCGTGACATAAGTTTCACATCACGAAACTTTTTCTTTTTTTTTTTGTAAAACATGTTGAACAGTTTGATAACTGCATTGTAACTTGAATTCCCATCTAATATGTCTTGATGTTTGTTTTTTGGACCAAGCTCGTCTCATTATCATGTGTTTCACACGTACAGAAATAGAAGATTTCCTACCTGTTCGTCTTTGCGGTCCTTATTTACCGGGATTTTTGAAAAAGATCTAAATAACCGATCTTTATCTATCCAGACTTTGTTGCTATTTGACGTACAGTAAGTCATGAAGTTTTTCATGGAACCACTTTCGTTTACTCTAATTCTTTAAGTTTAGTACCTAACGACATGATTGTAAAAACAGAATGTGACGTTCCATATCGTTTACCGATCATTTATATTGTTATGTAGTGAAATGTGCTGAACAATAGAACATACAAATCTAATTGTCCTAAGAGTTTTGTTTAAATAACAGGTTGTGTAAACTCAAACTTCATTGTATGGATACGAAATTTATATGTGTTTCCAATAAAAGTACTAAAAGAAGTGTCTTTTACCATTTCTTTCTAGTCATAAAAACATAGTTGCATAACTTTCCGACCAAATGCAGTCAAAATCTGAGTTTTTTTTTTTTTTTTTTTTTTGTCCTTATTTTGACTACCACTGTATGAATTAGGGAGAAGCAAAGAGATGCAAGTGGACATTTTGAAGTTTTGAGTAAAACGCGTTTAAACATAACGTCCTAGGTGTAGGCTTTCATTTTTTTTTTTTTTTTTTTAAGTCATGCTGCACAGCAGCACCTCAAGGCGTGTAGTACTATTTCTAGCCCCAAGACAGAGGACAGATTGACCTACCATTCGTACTAGTTATCTCAAATCTTTCAATTTTGCCGCTAACATCCCTTTGCTTCTCACTACCTCATCTACAATATATTTAGAATTGAACTGCCTCCTACACGCCTATTGCGCCTTCAACACATATAGCTGCCTGCGGCAGCAAGAAGATGCTATTCTTTTCCTTACCCCACCTCTTAGCAGATACGGTTTTACCACACGAGGGGTCCATGTAGTTGGCCGGTATGGTTGGGTTTGGCGGTCTATATTCGCAAGTAATCTACGGACGAGGTGGTGCATTACGCCGGAGAAGGTCCCTTGCTGGGTGCAGCCCAGCTTGGAGTTTACCCCATAATGTTTGAGCCTGGCTCACCGTGTGGGATGACGCGAACCATACCAAGTGGCACCTAGATACTACCTGCGGGGGCGATTCGGCTCCTGCGATGCCTTACTTAGTGATAACGTAATATTTTACGAACTCTGGAGGCTTGACGTAAAGCTTAAAAGATATCGCCAAGTCGGCGACAGTTTAAAAGACTTTTTGTGTCGCCAAATTTGGCGAAAAATCGCCAAACGTCGTCAAGTTTGAAGAGTTTGCATCATCACTATCACGTGACGCCCAACAGCCAATCAGAGGCTACTTTTACCCTGACATACACAGATACGGTAGAATTTTAATAGTGTAGATATGTGTGTATATGAGTGTGTGTCTGTTCTGTTCATTGTTACCAGTTTTGATAATACATTTTACTTTTTATGCTTTTATGGGCTTAATTTGTCGTAATCTTCGTTGTTAATTTTCATTTGAAATTACTTCTGTGTTAGATGTTTTACATGTAAGTATTTTTCAGTCATTTGGAGGTACTTTAACGTTGGAGTCTATGGGCTTGGCGAGATAATCTAGAGAAAGCAACACGTTGGCATCATTTATGGCGACTTGTTTTAAAGGGAAGCAGGTAATTGGAAGTAAATACGTGTTTATCGCTGTGTTTTAGGGCTATATGGTATTTGCATTAGTGGATGGATATTTTAGCCACTGTACAAATATTATTTGTAAATATTGTAAATAAATTTCCAATAATCTGAGACTTGTAACAAGGATTCCTTACTTTTATTCATCTAAGTAATCCAAAAGGCTTCATTTAATATAGGCTGATTTATCACTTTATTGAGATACTGGAAACAAGAACCAAATACCGCATGACCATTTACTTAACTAGAGCTTTTCCTACAAGTAGGGTGGCCCAAAGCGGGTAGGCCTTCGTACGTCCTCCCTTGATGTGTAAGCGGCGATGCGTACGTATGTCGTGCTTACATGAACACACCCGAGTTTTATCAGTCCCAGCGAAGCAGCAGTGCAGCGGCATGACGCGACCAGGCTGAAAATAAAAAATGATACAATTCCAAAAGAAAAATGAAGTTTTGTAACTAGTAATTATTCGAAGACCAGGTCAATAATATTACGTTATTCTGACACCATCCACCTACAAACTACAATAGTCATTGGGTTGTTTTTTTTTTTTTTTTAATTTAGGGTTATAATTATTGAAATAAAAAACGTGCCTTTCGGGTATAGAATTTAATCATGTATCTATTTATAATTTCTAGACTCATGTGCTGACTTAGATTTTCTATTTCAATAGGATAAGAATAACTTTAAAATGTTATTTTTTAGGATGGCAATTAATTAGCCTATTAATTTAGTCAATTATTTCTATATGTTTTATAAACATATATGCTGATTTTAAATTGGATAAGTAAAACTGTTTTACATTTTTTATTCAATGGCAGGTAGCTAGTCAATCACTTTAATCATTTATAATTTCATATTTGATCGGCAAATGTACCAAACCAAAATTAGTTAAGCTTACCAGCTTTGGGCTCCCTGGCAGAGCAAAGCGGGTTTTTCAAATGTTTGTAAAAATTGATAATAAATAAATATTAGGTTTGAAATGCTACATAAACCACTTTTTATTTTGAAGTTCAAGAACCCTGCTAGGAAATAAAACCGAAATTGTTGCGATAAAAATCCAAAAACTACTATTTTCAAGCGTTCTCCGAAAACTTACCCGCTTTGGGTCACCCTCCCCTAATTATCTGCAAAGCACCGAATCTCCACCAGGTAATTTAAGATATGAATATATTTTAAGGCATAAAGGTGAAACGAAATATATTAATGTAATATCGACACTACAGAATATTAGCTCCTTTTTAACTTTTTGTCGAACTTACTCTCTTCATCCTGCTATTTTAATTAACGTCATACTTACTTAATTGAAATTTGTGACAATTGGAAAAAATAGTGCTAGAACGATGCCTGTGTACTATTTCTCTGGGATTATTTTCCGCTTATTTGTTGCATTTTAATCTCCCAAAAATAATGAGACCATATATGAGATTGCTGTTTTTTTTTCGACCAGTGTGTAATCAAGTTCGAGATATGTAATATTTTTACTTCAATACTTAATTAAAAAACAGCATATGAAAAATGCATTCATGAAAATAAACTTTGTTGTTGCTTCTATTGTATGAAAGACATTAATTTACATAAATATTAGTCGAGAAAATATGCTTTCTGTTTTATATTTCAAAGAAAATTAAAATGAATATCCGATTTAGAGGTAGTTCAAAAGCACAAGTAATGACAGAATTAAGTAAGCAAAACTAAATATTTGGCTATTATATGAGTTGATCATTTTTAATAACTGAAAAATTAAACGGTGTAGAAAAAAATAAGGATGCCAAATTATCAACATGGAAACGTATGGAAACATGTAGTTTACTTGAAACGTCATCATGGTACAACGGTAATCAAACTAATGCTGTAAAGTAGTAAATAAATAAAGTTTTTTTTTTTTTTTTTTTTTTTTGTGCCCTAGAGGAGATTCTATAAAGTTACTTCTAGGTTTCGATCTAGAGTTAACACAAAAGAATCACTGCATTTTTAAAATTTATATATATGGAACTATTACGTATATTAAAATAATTGAAGCACGCAATTAAAGAAAAATAAATCGAGATTCTTTTCAGTCATCAAACATCTAAGCAGCGTGTCTAATGAATTGAGTCATAGTGCTCTTCAGAATTGATGGCGTTCGTCCTTGGAAGAGTCCTTTCGAAATCGGTTGAAGACTAAAGATACGAGGGTTGCTCTAGTAAAGAACACAGAAAACAATTGCTTCATAACTCCTTTGCGCACCATTTTGATTTTTTGACGTACACAATTATGCTGCCTTACGTACCACTAACAGTGTGATACCACAAAAAATTTAATCGAACTAGATTACACATTAAAGGTGTCATGTAACAAAAGTTAACACATGGAACATTTAAAATTCGTTAATTTCATGTGCGAAATATTTCCAAAAATATAATTATTTACATTCCAGTCGTTCTTTAGGGTTAATCATGTATAATCGATACATTACGATCATTCATTCAAAGAAAAACAACTATTATAAGATGCCATTTTGTTACATTTTTCTCATTATTTCTCGCGCATATTCTTGATACTAAATCATCAGTCATCACAATTTCCTCTTTCACTGATACATTGTTAACAAATCTCATTTCAACGACGCATTCCACTTCCATGAAAACACAATCTAAACCTCGTGAAATCGCTTCAGCTGAAAATTCAAAGGCATTATGATTATCCTGAAAGTGAAACGAATGAATGATTATATGAGGTGGAAACAAAGGATGAGGATGGTTAGAAATTCTAACCTGAAAACAATTCCAAGCTTGAATAATTAAGCACAATTATTTCAGTTACATTCACACTGCAAACCATCAAGTCCGCAGTTGGACAAAGGCTTTTAACAGCCCACCGCCTTTCAGCAGTAGCAAACAATGCCTGGTGAAAATGGAGAATCAGTGAGGTTTTAGTATAAAGCTAATGAGTAACCACCTATTCCACATAATGATGTAATTATGACTCGAGTGTTGCTTTCAGTTTCGAGCTTATCTCTGGACAATTCAACGACAACTAGATGTTTGAGCGAATAAGAAGTCATTTCGCATGATGTCCAAAAATGGAAACAAAGTGTATTGTCGGCTAGGTAATTTTAGCTGTATTTCCAAGTATTTTCGTAAACCTAAGGCAATGAAGCATTTTCTTTTTTAAATCAGAGGAAACAAATTATTAAAATTACTCTCATTATGTTATCTTATATATTCAACAATGATAAGGACATAAATGCGTAATGTTCTTAGAAATGTCTTTCAATAAAGTAAACATTGTAAAATTAGGTTTCACATTAAAAACCATTAAATTTCAAAGTAGTAGGTACTCAATTCCTTCTATACTATCTGCTAATATTATGAATGCGAAAGCGAGTTTATTTGTTCGTCGGTTACACTTCCATGCTTTAACTACTTAACCTATCACCATGAAATTTCGTATACACGGTGTTGAAAGTGTGGAAGAAATAAAGCGTAACTTTCATCTAGAAAAAAGTCTTTCAAGATTTTTTATTCCAATTTAGAAGAAAATCCTAAATTTGAGAATAGTTCATTGCAGAAATGTCATATTTGTTCGATAATTGCAACACATTAAAGGTCTTAAACTTGATGTGCAGGAACTAAGGGCATAATATTGACATTTGAGTCAACAATCTACATTCATCCTACCGTAAACTTCTTTTTGGATGTCCTTTTGCAGAACCCTGTGGTATCGGGACTCAGATTTGTCCTTCTTTCCGTGTCAGGCGATCGAAGAGATATGACTGAAGGAACGTATAAAGTGTGGCAAGGAGGGCAAGGAAGGAGATGAGGTGTTTGGAGTATGAGTGAATTGTGATACTTTTTGCACCAGGATAAGGTTTGTTTTTCGCGAATAGAAGTTAGTCTTCCTTCTCTCTACTTACGTGGGAAAGCAGCGTAAATGTTTGGGATTACAGAACAAAATATAAGCAGTCAAACTAAGTTTGAATTATGAAAAAAAGTAAATTAAAATTGAGTGAAAATAAAGCTGAAAAAATATTTATTAAATAAAAACAAAAAACTCGACTGCGTAAAAACCAAAAAAAACTAAAAAGAAAAATATATTAGTCCAGTAGTTTAGAATTTTACTAAGTATTACTGAATAACTACTCCATTGAGTTAGTTTCATAGTAGATACACACATAAAACAAATCATAAAATCAAAAGCAGAATAGAAGGATCAACAGTCGGGGCCCATTCAAATTTTACGGGTTCCTTGACTGGTCAAAAAGGAATGGACCCCGACTGTTGATCCTTCTTTTCTGCTTTTCCTATTCCTATTCCTATTCAGAATCACAACTGACTTCAACTGTATTTATGTCGAGGACTGCATACTAAGTGCCTTGCCTCCATTATTTTATATACCGATAGATGGCAGCACCATCACCGGATCGAACAGTTAATGAGAATTTAGAACTAGTCCAAGAGCTAATAGCTACCTGGTGCTAGCACCCCCAGAGGTATCGTTTCACTTGGAGGACATTGAGACCACGAGCATATTTAACGTCGCCCAGTCCCCTTTAATGACGACGGTGGGTCTTCGACCAGCGAGGATCGAACCCGAGACCCTCCGGCCCCGATTCCAATGCCTTACCGATCAGGCTACCACTGCCCTTTTCTGCTTTTGAATTTACGATTTGTCTTATGTGTATATCGATTATAAAACTATTTTAATGGAGCAGTTATTCAGTAATGCTTAATAAAGTTCTAAACTACTGGGCTTATATATTTTTCTTTTTAGTTTTTCTGATTTTTACGCAGTCAGGGTTTTTGTTTTTATTTAATAATTATTTTTTATTTTACCCTTTTTAGTTAATTTTCATTGACTTAGTTACTATGATCATAAGACGGCATATTTCGCAATCTTGTTATTTCATTGAGCAAGCTTTTATTGCGAGGATTATTAAGTGACTTGCGGTGGTCTAAACTACTGATTATTAGTCCCTCTAGGAACCTTACTCGGCTTAAAGCTACATATGCTTGACCTTTAGCAAAAATGCTCGAACTTAAGTCAACTACAGCTATATTAACAGCGTGGAAAAGTCGTCAGTCAAATCTTTCTCCCAAAACTAAAAATGCGAGTCAAGAGAGTACACGTTGCGAAACTCAGTCCCCTGAATCACGACAAAAAGAAATGCAACATATTAACGAAAAAATCAGACAGCGAAAACGCTACCTATATTTGTCGTACGCTGTGTAGCGTGCGACACGATCGAACTGACAATATGGTGACTGGTTGCTGATAAGGTTAATTTTGATTACTGTCATGTGTTTAGTGACACTTCCAAGATTAAGACAAATCGATTGACGTAAGATTTATCAAAATCAGCCATGGGGTTTAGCCTGTAGAACGCCACATAGGAACAAACATATATACATAGACTCATAAACACATTACCCTCTTTTGCGTTGCGCACGCGCAGTCGGGTAAAAATTGCCGAGCTCTATCTACCAACCCCTCCCTCCCTCCTCCCCGGATTTGTGGGTTCTTGCGATTCGGTAGTTTTGGCACTGATTATAATGCTATATTACTTTGTTCTTTTACTAATTTTATTGTTCTAGTCTTACACTGTAAAAAAAATCCGGAAACGTTTCTGAGTATATCGTGCAGCTGTGGTTCATGAAAGTTTTAAAACCGTTTCTGGGTATTTCGGAATCCTCGTTCTGTAATGTCTAGAAACGTGTCTGAGTATTTCGGAATCCTCTTTCTGTAATTTTCAGAAACGTTTCTGAGTATTTCGGAATCCTCTTTCTGTAATGTCCAGAAACGTGTCTGAGTATTTCGGAATCCTCTTTCTGTAATTTTCAGAAACGTTTCTGAGTATTTCGGAATCCTCTTTCCGTAATTTCCAGAAATGTTTCTGAGTATTCTGTGCAACTGTGGTTCATGAAAGTTTCGAAAACGTTTCCGAGTATTTTGAAGTTCTCCAAACAATTTTCAAAAACGTTTCCGAGAATTTCGGAATCCTTTTTCCGTGATTTTTTCTAAAATGTAATTCTTTATTATAGTATTGCATACCATATCAGTTTCAATTCTTTCATATCTAAGAGCAATAATACAAGCAATTTTAGAATCATTCGTGGATTTTTTTTTTTTTTTTTGAATTTCTAATGACAAATAGCATGGTTAACAGCATAACATATGCACAGTTATAAATTTTTGAAAAATTATGAAATAATCTAGTACATAGTTTCATTCCTAATCACAAAATCGTCGGGGAATTGGAGTGGGGGTACCTTCTGAAAAGTGGGGATTGTTTGTTAAACAATCTTAAACTTCAGTTTTTCTCTCAATATTTTCAAGACAAAACTAGCAACATATTGTATTTTTAATGCAGAACTTAAAAACATATCTTGTATCAAACTTGATAGCTTTTATCTTCGGATAAAATTTGACAGGACTTACCTACCCTTCGTGTTCCGGAATTCGTTCTCCTCAAGTCAATTTCTCTGACGAACAAAGTGTACCGAAAAGTACCAACAGAGAAATTGATGAATTTAAATATGACACCAAGTCCCCCTGCTGGAACCATTCGGATTGATTCTTCTGTTCTTGCCTTTCTCCAGCTCATCACAAATATAAATACTTATTCAAAATAGGTTACTGATTTTATTTTTACAGTATGCGCAAAATGCAATATATATTTTATTTATTAAAACATTGAACTCTATTACATGATTATTCCATTTCATATATACGAGAATCCCCCCCCCCCACCATAAGAGTGATGGTGCACCCATAAAATGCTATGAAGCGCCCACCCCCCCTTGAAAAAGCAACCCCCTGAAAATGTCAATGGCACTGTCTGCGTGATGAACGCCCCTCGTCTTCTCCCCCCATATATGTACATTGTATATTAATAACATAGTTTTTTAAAAATGATCACTTTTAAAACAATGACATGAAATAATATTACTTTTTATTTTGGCATGTAGATGCAGCTGTTCCATTTTTCCACTGACTTATTCCTCCTGACTGTCCTACATTAAACTAGTATGCATGCAGTAGGTACTGTCCTGAGGAAGACAAATTATAGGGACTTGTTTCTTAATTTAGCCGAGGTAAAAAACCCCTACTTTTAATTTTAGGTTTAAGCTCTTGTTTATTGCATATAGTTTAGCATATGGTGCGTTTGGCCCAATGTAATGCATATATTAGAGCTTAAACAGTCTCTATTTAGTAAATAGATTAATATCTTTTGGTCTTTTGACCATATTTATCGAATCTTTCACGGCTGATGAGCTCCGAATTCAACCTTTCAACTTTATTCTAATAATTGCTACTTTTAATTTTCTTTTTCTCATTGCTATTCATTGCTTGTGTATTTCATATATATACAAAAGTATATTATTGAGAAATAATTCTTGTTTGTTATATTTGCAGCTTCTTTCCCTTAAGGGCAGGTACATTGCAACTAAAATAAATCGTACTAATGAAGCTCTGCTGAGATAAATAATATTTCATGTATAATATAAATTATAAATCAAAGTATCATATACATTATAAATCAAAGTATCATATAAATTATAAGTCAAATACTTTAATATGGTGTAAAAATACAAAATTATTTTATTAAGTCTTTTTTTTTTTTTTTTTTTTTTTTTTTTTTTTTTTTTTTTTTTTTTTTTTTTTTTGCTTTTGGTAAAATTGAGGCTCGTAAAACGAAAAAAATGAAGACACTTTTAAATACATATATGTATCTATTTGTTAAAGAAATTAATACACATTTAACTAATTTAAAGCGTTTCGCTAATGCAAATATTTAAAGAGATATCATCATTTAGATAATACTGAAGCACTATGTTCCTAATTACAAGAGATAGTTTTTTTTTTACTTCTTACAATCTAGCTACACTGTTTACAAGAGAATGAAAACATGCAACCTTAAAGACGAATTATCAAACCTGACAATTTGCATATTATAACATTTAATTCATGATGCTTGATACATAAATGTTCAGCCAAATATTAACTGAGATTGACACATAAAAACGAAGTACACAATAACACTTATTTAAAGTTTTTTTATAATCTTCAATTCATAAATTTTACAGAATAAAACTAGACACACTTGCACTTTAAATATGTGTTCTATGTAATGTAAAATATTTTCGAATTGCAATAGTTCACAACGAAAAAATCATACTAAGGAAAATAGTTTTTTTTAACGAGATTTATATGAACTAAATCTCTTTAAAGTAATAGAGTTGCAAAGCGACTTACCTATTCGTCGGTGGTGGTCTTTTGCAGGCTTTGGTCACCAAAAAAGTGATTTTTATGACAGAATAAAATTCTGCCAACAAAAATTACCCATTTGGTAGAAAGAAGAAAAGTATCCAAGAAAAAAGTAAATTACCTACACAAGTTATGCGACGCAACGAATTTACATGGCGTCCTCTCGGCAGTTATTTGGTTTTTAATTTCAGTTTGTATTCCTTCCGCGAGCATGCGTCGAGAAGTTGCACTTTCGTACTTAAAAATAAGTGACATAGCTTCAAATTCAATCTCATTACGATACATAAGCAAGAAAATATAAGACTTTAAAATTATCTTCAGTGAATTCATGCGAGGAACAAAACTTCTACTAATCCCCTTGATGAGTGTTACTTCGCATACGTGAGTCAGCACTTGTTTTCATTGCGTGCTTTCGAAAGTTTCAGTTTGGATTTGCTGCTGGACTATAAAATTGCCGTGTGAGCTGCGCATGCGTCGACTCTTACTTTCTTGCTAAACGGGAAAGGTTTTTGATTATAGCAGAAAACTGCTGAGGGCGTACGAATCTGTGTATTACGGAAAACT
The DNA here is from genome assembly GCF_026930045.1 of Uloborus diversus. Lineage (NCBI taxonomy): Eukaryota > Metazoa > Arthropoda > Arachnida > Araneae > Uloboridae > Uloborus > Uloborus diversus. Next base: position 19,741,014 of record NC_072733.1, on the reverse strand, counting down.
TTTTTGTATATTCAGAGAGTTTTCCGAGATTTTTTAGTGTATGTGCAGGGAATGAGTTCCGTTTCAACCACCTCAGTGCAATAAATTTAGAGTTATTTCGATAGAGAAAATGAAAAGCTACTGTTTATCACAATTATCACTGGCCAAGGCAAAGCTGAGTATTTATGCTTGTATAATCAAAAATTAGAATTACAGCTCAAATGTTGGATTAAAAGGGAAAAAAATAGGTTCATTATTAAAACTAAACATATGAACTTAACAATCATGTCCGCAAAACCTTATTTTTGTGGCAGAACTACTAAAGAAACGATTAGGCCATTTAAAGTCGCTATGCATAAATAAGTGCAGAACTGTGCTGCAATTCCTGGATGCTAAAAACCAAGCAGTTAAATATTTACTTATTTTTCTTAAAATGTGGCATGGTTATCAATCAAAACAAGTGTATTTCAACGAGGACATTAAATCCTCTTGTAGTATTTGTTGCACCTGAAGACAGAAAAATTATCGATAAAACATTTATTCAACATATTTTTAAATTACGTTTAAAATATTTTTATTTAATCTACATAATCTGCGTTAGCTAAATGTTCGTTGCTGCGAAATACGAATGGTTAGTCATTACCACAGCACAGTCGTCCCTCGTATAACACGTTACTTCTGCAACACGTTTTCGATATCACACGGTACAAAATTTGCGATTATTTTAACACGGTTTCGATATTACAAGGTACGAAACTTGAATTTAATACTTAATGGTTTTGGTATAACTCGAATGTTGTATTTATAAAAGATGGAATTTCAATTTTGTCAATGGTTGATAACTCTAATAAGTTTTTACTCTTATTCTATGAAACTTGGTTTCTATATAGCACGGTACACATTCCTTGATTTACATTATTTATCGTATAACATGGTTTCGATATAACACGGTACATCTTAACCTGATTTTTCTCATGCACATACATAATTAGTGTTAAAAATAAGTAAAAATGTTATTTTTAAAAAAGTCTCGCATAGCACGGTTTCGATACTACACGGAACGAATTAACCGTGTTATACGAGGGACACCTGTACATGTTTATCTTTTATCTCAAAAACTTTGGGAAACATGTGCAAACATCTGTATAAACAGTTACGGGTCATTCCACGGAAGACGGTCATTTTGTCCTGCACGCGACACCTCCTGTAGGTCATTAAAAATAATACTTTAAAATACTAATGAACAAACTTTTTCTGTTTAACAAATTACAAACGTATGTGTGATATCTTAAGTCAAAAAATTCGTCATTGCCCTTAAAAAGCATTACCTTTTAATGAAATGTATGGACCGTCACGTGCGGGACAAGCGTTGACTTTTCCGTGGAATGGCCCTTACACGTATATTGTAGTTTAACCATTGAAAATTTCACTGTCTATATTATCCTGAAGATTCCACCCAGGCACAACGTAGTACACCTTAGAACAAATTAAAATTTCACTAAAGTTTTCCATAATAGTTATAAGATTGAAACTTATTCAATGATGTAGGTTAAGATTAAAAGAATACCAGGTAAAATTGCAATACTTAAAGAATAGAAAATTAGAAAAAAAATCCTAACTTGGGGCCTTTAATACTATTTAAATGAAGAGAGAAAACTATCGTGTTTGTGAGAAAAGAAAATATCTATCATAAAAGTTCAAACCACATAACCACTTGTAAAATTTATGTTTGGAATTCAACATAAAGTATAAAAATCCCTTCAACACTTGAAGCTCCTCTCTCAATCCAAGGCAATTCCATGCATCTTCAGTAAGGAACAAATCCACACATATATGTTTGTGTGATCGTTTCGTATTCTCTCCATTACAAGCTCAAACAAGGAGACTCGTTGTTTACATTTGAATTTTAGGGGAGGATAATGTTTGTTTATACTTGTGCAGTCCAGCTTTGAACGGTTCCCTTTTATTTAAACTAAAAGCTTCAGGTTTACACTTACAAATTGGTGTGGGCAAGACTGTATGGTATGAGTATTAGAGCTGATGAATACTGGTATTTTATAAACATACCATTATATTTATTTTCATAGATGAAAGTTTTGCAAATTGGACTTTGAAAGATAGAAAATTAATGGAAATTATTAGTATTCTAAGGGGTTACTAACATTGATTTCTGTTGCGTAAGAAGACGAAAGAAATACGTTTTGCCAGCATGACTATTACCATTACCTTTCGCAAAGGTACGAAATAACCTTGGTACGATGTAAATATTTTCAAACACTAAATCATAGCTAAAAGTTTTTGTAGGCAAATATTTCCCTTTAAATCAGAAATCAAATTAGAAATCTCACATTTAAAGTGAAAATTCTTCTTCATTGAATGAAATCTTCGTGATAAATTTTAAAGCATTAGCGTAACATGAGAAAAGATCAAAAGGTTTAAGAAAGTAGTTTCTACTTTTTTTTCTTTTTATTTGATTAAAACCAAATCAAAAGAAAAACCTCTCGCTGAAAAAAAAAAGCAGATGCACTTCTGTACTTTCAAATTTAAGCGTGATGATAATTCTCTCCACTGCATAAAAACTACCAATTTAGTAAAAAGTATCTTCGCCCTCTTTAACGGGAGTCACAGGTAATATCAGTTAAGCGGTTCGTTAAATCCCGAAAACATTTTTTACTTTGCTTTCAAAAAAACAATGTTGGATTGAATTTCAAGTTGGTAAATCCCAGAATTAAATTACATGAGAAGAAAACGTTGGCTGTTTTTTTTTTTTTTTTTTTTTTTTTTTTTTTTTTTTTTTTTAAGCAGAACGAAGTTTCTAGAGCTTTCTTACCTTTCCAGCTGCTATCCGATATTTCATTAAAGAAAGCAGGAAATAGGAGTGAAAGATTTGGTATTTTATCTTCACGGATGTTTCTGACAAGAAAGCAGAAATACTTTTATCGCTTCATTCAACATTTTGGCATATATAGTTACGGAGTCTTATTTTTTAAATCAGTTCCCATCAAGTTATTTTATATCATATATGTCGGTGATAAAATTCATCTTTAGGTCTTGAAGTAAAAAAAAAAAAATAAGTATGTAGTTTAAAATGCATGAGCTTTGTGCATGAAATAGATTAAAATCGAAGACAACGTTTGAAAGCACAAATAAAAGATTAAAATGTATTTTAACATTTTAAGCTTTTATTTGTGCTTTTAAACGTTGTCTCCGACTTTTAAGCATGTAGTATTTTTTATAAATGGAAGTCCTTTATCACTTTGATGTATGGCTAGTAAAAATATGAGCAATCATCAATAAGGAACATGAGCAGTGTATCATGAACATAGTATAGCATAAAGGGGAGAATCAGATCTTATGAGACAGAGGAATAGGACAGATGCATTTATGCTGAAATGAAATCCGAAAAACTATTTCTAATTAATCCAGTAGAAGTCGCAGCTTTAGATTCTAATCTGCTACATCTACAGTCTACACTGTTAAAAGTACAGGTTGCATTCGGCACCTTTCAGGCGTGAAAAGCTTTTTCACCAGCGGCACCCAATACGTAGCCAAAATGGCACCTCTTTTACTAGAGTGAAAAACGGACACCCTTCACCCAGCGTGCACCGTGGGTGTAAGATGGAACCCTAGGAGAGAAAAAATGCACTTTTTTACTGCTTCCTACCAGAGGATCCTGCCCCCCCCCCCCCGTGTTGCGTGCGTTTTTGAATACTAGGGTAGACCGGGGCACGTTTACGCAGTGCCATTTTTTCAAAACGAATTATAACTTTAGAGCCAACAGTCATAACAGATTGTTGCTGCTCTCTAGCACATATTCGCCCAAGTTTTTGCGCGTCAATCGAACTTCGGTCTAGCATGCAGAAATAAAAATCTGTTTTTTACCAAGTTTAATAAGTTTTGTGTTGAACGTTTTGAAGCTTATTGGGAATAAATAAAACTAAGTTTAGAAAGAACAAATGTATAAAAATTTGCAGAATTTTATCTTTTTTTGAGAATTTTACTTGTATGAACGGAAATGTTACTAATTGTTTTAACGTCAAAAATGAATCAAAACTTCGTGACGGGGCAAGTTTACGCGTTGAAGTTGGAGCACCTTTACGCACGTTCTTACGGTGTCTTACTTCTAAACGTGCCCTGAACTTTTTTCGCTTCGAACTGCCTCAAACCATTTTAGTATTTTCAGGCTATTTAGTTTCGAAAATCACCATTTTTATTTTTAAGTTGAGTTACAAATTCGCATAACTTGTAAGTTACAATCATGTAGTGCCGTTTTCATGCCCACTCAGCTTTTACTTCATACACTATTCAGTCTGTAATAAATTTGCTTTATTTTAACAATGGTAAGACATTATGTCCAAAACACTAACAGAACCACGTTAGGTATCAAAATAAATATGCGTAAACGTGCCCCATGGACGGGGCAAGTTTACGCAACCAACTTGGACTCAAAATTAATTTTTAAAACGGTTAAAAACACAAACTGAGCAACAGCTGATTATACTAATTTTGACTCCATTAACTGTTTCATAAAATCGCCATGTCTAAAATTTCCTAAGTTAAAACATAAAAATTAGAACATTCATTGAAGAAAATCCTTGTAAACGTGCCCCGGTCTACCCTATTATGTTCTATTTATTGTTTTGAATTATAATATACGGACCTCATTGATTGCCATAGCGATTGGGGTATTTATAGCATCTCCTGCAAGTGTGGACATGGTTACGTTGGACAGACTAAACGTGCTCTCAAGCACCGTCTGAAAGAGCACGAAAACTATGTTAAACATAAAGAACTTGCTCGTTCTTCCATCGCTCAGCATCGTTGGACTTCTGGTCACTGTTTTGATTTTTCATCTGCAAAGATTATTTGTAAATGCTCTACGGTTTATGATCTCGATTTCTGGGAAGTTTACTATATTTGGAAAAATTCCCATTCTCTTGTCAATGATTTTTCCAGCACTCCATTTTTTCATGATATTTGGAAGCAATTTCTATTATTGTCTTTCCTGTTTCTTTGGTGTCTCGCACTCTTATTGCCTCCTGGCTTCTGATTGGTTGTCTCTCCCCCTGCTTTGAGCTCGGAGTGTACTTGCTGTTCACTGATTGGTTGTTTGATGTCTTGTTCCTGTATTCTTATTGGTTGGCCCTCTTTAGTATAAATACCGGTGTCCACTTGGTTGTTGTTAGTTCTCTCGCAACGTCTGGTTGTGTTGGTGAGCTTTTTGCACTGATGAAGAGGCTCCATTGTAGCCTTGAAATAGCTATATGCTGTATTTTCTCCAATATTTGTGCTTTATTTCCGTTGTTTTTCCCCTTACTATAATATACGAAGTCTTAATACATTTTTCACATTGAATTCAGTTTGGGTTAAAACTTGTCCAGACTTTCCAACATACACTCATGTTTGTGAAAATTGCAACACCAAGAAGGAATTATGCAAATGAACCGAAATTCACAGCAAATGTATAGCAGGAAAAGATATGCAAATTATTAGAATTAGAAAGACGTCGCGCATGCGTGGACCGAGAAACGCCCTCTGAACTGCGGCGTAGACTCTGTATATAAAGGGCTGTAAAGGTTTTTAGACATCAGTGCTGGATCTTCTGATGATGGTAGATGTTTCTCTAGTACTCAATACGCCTCGTCCAAAACGCTGAGCGTCATACGAACGAGAAACGGATTTTGAATAGGGCCACATGATCGGCATGCGTGAGGGTGAACTTACGTATAGAGAAATAAGTTTTATCGACACCTTACCCGCCTAGCTGTGATGGATCGTAAAGTGTCCTCTCGTACGCTAGCATAACGTTGGAGTATGGCTACAGGTGTTACACTTGCTGCATCCACGGTTCGTCGACGTCTGCTGTGCCAGCACCTGCATGCAAGGATTATCCTATACAGGATTCCCTTCACCCTCAGCCATCGTTACTTCCGACTTTAATGGGCCCACCAACACGCTTAATGACGTACAGACTAGCAGCAGGTCGTCTTCTTGGATGAGTTCATATTTAATCTGCACTGTAAAAATGGACGTCTACGCGTCAGACGTTACACATGAGAACGTCACTTCCCAGAGTGCGTAATCCGACGTCATACCAGCATAACCCCAGGTATCACGGTTAGGAACGCTATTGAATATTAAGAGCAGTCCCATCTCGTCCGAATTACGGGTCGCTACTTCAAGGACACTGTAACGCCGGAGATACTACCATTTCTTCAGAGCATTCCTGGTGAAGTGTTTCAGCAGGAAAATGCACGTCCACATGTCGCACGTAACGTACAAGTGTTCTTTGGTACACGACAGGTTGCGCTACTTCCTTGGCCTGCCCGTTTTCCGGATATGACGTCCATCGAGCATGTCTGGGATTGCTTTGGTCGGGGACTCGCCCATGTGTTTCGTCCGGCAGTTAATACGGATGAACTTTGGCTTCAGATTGAAGACATATGGGATGCTATTCCATATTCGACATTCAGCACCTGCGTGGGATAGCTACATTCGATATTAATTTGCGCCTGTTATTTTTATTTCAGTGATCTGTAATTTTGATCGTTTATTTGTAGCACTATAAGTAATATGTGCAATAAATTTTATTCCATTCCCATGAGTCCTTCATGTTGTTGCAATTTTCACAAACATGGGTGTAATTTTGAAGTGTTCATGACTTCAATTCTTTATCCGAGCTCTAACTCTCATACGTACCAGTAGTAAGAGCCGTAAACCGCGGGTCAGAAGGAGGAAAACAACTCAACATTCATGAAGGGGGCGTGGTCGTCCGCCATCTTGGATTTCTCGTAATCTTGTACGGGGGTATTTTTTGGATGAGGTCACTAATTTCTTGTAGTCTTGTACGGGGGTATTTTTTGGATGACGTCACTGATTTCTTAAAGTCTGTTACGAGGTTATGATGACGTCACGCTTTTGAAGGACGCCATCTTGGTTCGTCCGCCATCTTGTATTACGTCATAGAACATGTTCATTGATGTCTGAGCTTGAATGGCTTACTTTAATTAATATGTTTTTTAATTTATGCATATTCTTATTTTTTAATTAATTTAATTAATTATTGAAATTATTCTGAAATATTTACGAGGGTAATATTCTAAAATACTCTCCCTGGGATTTGAACCCGGGACCTTTCACTCCGAACGGGGACGTGCTAACCACTAGACCGCACTAAGCAGTTAGTAGGGTAGGATAATACAGCTTTAAATCGGTAACATTCAGTAGTGGCGCCATCTATCGGAGGCTAGGTCCATGACAGAAAGCTTTACTAAAAGTGCGAACTAAATTGAATAGATTTGCTGGTGGCGCCATCTAGTGATAATGAATGATAAAACTGCTTAATTGCGATCTGTTATGATCGAGATGCTTTGCATCCGTTTACAGGAGTCAGCATGGCAGTTCTCACATCCATGATAGAAACAACCCTATAAGTAAAAAAATACATATATAAAATCATTTCTTAAAGACATAGCTATTTAAAAAAAAGAAAAATACTTACATGATATTGATACACAGTTTTCGTTGCTTCGCAAAAACCATCCACGGATATTCCGGCTATTTTTTTTTCTCCTTTAGCATTCAACGCGTGCTGTATTTGCTGTCCTGTGGTTTCGGACACGAAATCCAACCATCGTATGCTATCCGCACTAAAGTTGGTGTTATTGACGTATCCATTGACTGGCACCATTGCTATCGTGTTTTGACGAATATGGTTGTTTCGATAAGCTGCCATACAACACGATGCTATAGTTACATAGCTGAAAATGATAACAAGTAAATGTGAGTATATTTTTGAACTCTGAAAGTATTAAAAGAATATTTGAAATGTATTTGAAAAAAAAAAAAAAAACACTCACCAAAATGGATCCACTTGTGCGATTTTTAAAAATTCTTCCCTAAACATGTTACAGCACCTTCGAAGAATATCTACGTCCGACCTTTTAAAGTAAGAAAAAATAATTACAAACATTAAAAATATGCAAATAAAATAAAATAAATAGATGTAAAGAATAACAAGTACCTGCAATATGCTAACATCTCTTCCTGAAAATCAAACTTGTCCATCTCATGTTCTTTATACCATTTCACAAAACTATCTCTAGCTGCCGGCGTCATTGAGTCAGGGCAAAAATACCTTAATTCTGGAAGCGAACCGACATAGGTCTGGTTTTCTCGAGTGTTAAAAGTATGGGGGAAATAGCCCTTTTTTAACTCCTCAAGCCCGAAGCATTCAGGAAACTTTGCTAGAGCCATAGGAAGAAAGTTGAAAGAGTCTATAATGCGGATGTTTAAGTTCGGGTGAGTTATTGCCATTAGCTTGGACCCGTTGGGAATGACATTTGGAGCAGTGCCTTGTTCTAGTAGCCAAGATAGAATGAAATGCCCATCAAACTTAGTAAAAAAGAAATAAATAAATAAAAATATGTCGTACAACGTTAAAACAAAGTGTTAAGAAATATAGAGACGAAAAAAACTACAACCATTATAAAAATCATACTTACCCTTTCATGTTATGCGCTATTCCTGTATATCCTTTGTGCTCAGGACTAAAGAACCACGAACAAAAGTCTGAACAGGCTGTGTAGCCCTTAAACACGTTTTCCCTTCCGTCAGCATACTGTGCTACTGCAAAGTTAACGATATGTTCACCGGATGATTGATCCGTTTCGAAATCGAAGTAGATCAACCGATCCGATGATTTCTTAGGTGGAATCGTGCGGAGATAGCATAAATGATCAGCGGAATTCACGTAGTTTTTACATGAAGGACATTTGACCGTTCCACATTTGTGTGCCTCTCTAGCACACTCCCGCCTCCTGATAATTTTGCAACATTTGGAGCATTGATATATCTAGAAAAAAAAAACTATTTTATAACATCAATAGATCAAAGCAATTAATGTAAAGGTAAATAAAAACTATGACTTACCTTATCGCAAATGGAGTATTGTTGCTGGCCTTTTTTTTCTCTATGAGCACTGTAGCACTCCTCTGATTGGCAAAGCCGTTCACAGTCTGAACAGCGTTTTGGTTGTTGTGGGGTACAGCCTACTCTGAAACAAATACGGCAAGCATTAGGGCATGCATGCATCTCAATGTGATCATAAGGCTTCTCACAAGTTTCGCAATAAAAATTGCTTGCATAGAATCCTTTTAAACTTTTAATCACATCAAAGTGCTGGTTGTGTAGCCAAAGGTTGATTCTTTGTTCCCTGTCGGGTCCTTTATAAGATACCTGAAAGTTTAAAAAAACAACAATAATTATGCAAAAAAGATTTAAAAAAAATTTACATCTTTTCACAAAGTAAAAAGAAGATAACATTTTTTCTATGCAAAAAAACTAACCTTGTTCAGATTATCCGTAGAAATCACGACAATTTGGATATCCAAATGCTTCTCAAATTCCGATACTTCTGCGTAGGTGCATGGTCCAATAGGCACACCAGCAGCAACATGCAACTCCCGTGCCCTATTTTGCAATGTGGATCGTCGACGATTTCTCAGGACATCAATCAATTTCGTATTTTTTTGCAAATGAGCCAATGCAAACACAATGCTCATTGCACAGCATGTGCCTTCTTCAATCATTGGTATGCTTAAAATAGACTGTTTTCGTAAGCGGTCTACCTCATAATTTACGACTTTGCATATTCGGCCGGCTCCTACATCTCTTCGCAATGTCACTATGTCCACAAAAAAGGTAGAGTCCAGCATTATTTGGTCCTTGGACTGTAGCACTTTGAGTACTGCAGCAAGTAAAATCTCCAAAGTCAGTTCGGAGACAGGCATTAGTCTCGTCGATATAGGTCTATCCAGCCCATCTGATTGGATGCAGAAACGGATCAAGTCCGATGGTTTCAATCCTTCCGTTGATCTTTCAATCAACAACCGGAACAGCTCCCGTACGGATTCCCTAGCTGCAGCCAAGGGATTGGTCTGAAGTTCTGTAGGTAGTTTCTCTGTATCTACTCTCGCTCGAAATACGACTTGATTCGCATTGTATTTTTTATTCTGTCTTCCAGAATGCACATTCAATTGCACCGCATTTTCCAACTATAAAGAAAAATAAAAAATAAATATCTATGACATTATAATAAGAAAAAAGAAAACAAAGTAAAGGCATAAGTTCTTACATTGTGATAGCCATTTTCTTCGTCTTCGACGAAAGCAGCGCCTGAATGAGGCTTCTCAGGATTAGTCTGTAAAAAAAAAAGCAATGATTAAAGAAAAAACTATTAAATAAAATGAAAAATCAGAATACATCAATATTTTCTTTAAAAAAATAAATACCTCAAAACCAGAGCCAATTTGATAATAAAGCGGCAGTTCGTGAAATATTTGCGAAGCTTCAGCAAAAGACTGAGTTCCTTCTCCAATAACCTAAAATAAAATACCATAACGTTCATTAACTCCGTTAAACGTTAAAAATAATAATAATAAATTTTAAATAAATGTAACTTCTTACATCGTTGTCATCAACTTCGTAAAACTCTTGAGTCGGTTCTGCTATCAACTGTAAAATAGAAATAAGTTGTAAAATAAACAAACTCTATGAAGAAAACAAGTAAACTCAAAAATAAATTTAAAAGCTAAAAATATATAAAAATGAACATATAAACAGTTAGAAGAAAAAATTTAAATACTTACGTCGTCATCAGAATCCCTTAATTCTTCAGCATACTGTAAAGAGAAAAATAAAAATTAATGAGCTTGCTTGAATATCCTTATAGCTAGAATAAAATGAATGACAAAAATTTACTTACATTGCTAGAATCTTCATCCAGTGGTCTCTTATTTCCAAAAGGCATGTTGAACACAAGAGAAAAAAAAAGCCAACAAACTGTAGCTCAAAAATTCAGAAACTGAGATAACCAGCTGAAGAAAATGGTATTTATGTGGTTTAACCTATTACGTATGTGATGTCGTCATCAGAAAGCTCACCAATCCCATTAACGGGAATGACATGACGTCAATAAGAAACAAACAGCGCCCTCTAGCACAAGTCATATTGCACACGGATTCAAACCATGTTCATTCTTGTTTGGACTCATTGCTTACGTATTCATTGCATGAACAACGTTGCGGAATCCTAGACGAAGGGGAAAATATGATGAGTCATTCGCTCTACATGTTTGTGCAAATCTGGGAGCGACTTAAAATAGAGCAATATCTTTTTGCATTAGTTTTTGGCTCTCATAAATGAATGTTTTTAATAAACACATTAATGCTTTTTTTTTAACACATTTTTTTTTTTTTCAATTGATAAATTGTAATACTAATGTTTTGATTTTTTCCTCTTTTCACAAATATTGTTTGATTTGAAATATATTTTTTGAACTTAGAATTTTTTTTCTCTGAAATATTTTTTTTCAAACTCTTTTTCTACAAATATTGTAAGGCAATGAAAACACAAATTTATTCTAAGCAATGACATTTTATTTAGAAACTAACTATTTACATACATACTTTTTTTTTTACCATAATTTTCTTACAATCTTAAATGCAAATAAAGAACATTTTAATCAAAATATTCGAATGCATCCGCTGGGCACAGCTTTTCTCGAGCTGATCTTAAAGCTTTACTCAAATTTACATGTTTTAAAAATTGTTCTGTTACATACATAGTAGGTTTCAAGTTCAGGAAACGTTGTTCTTCCCATAGCTTTTCTTTAAATGATTGAGCGATGTCTTCGATTTCTATCGTAAATGCTAGAGCGTTAAAATCGTCCACTCTATTCCCCCACAGTTCTTCAGCCAGTACTTCAGGTTGCTTCAGACCTTTCTCTTTCATCATTTCGCATAAGATGGATTCTAGCACATTGCAAAGGTACAGTTCACCTAAATTTCTATCTAACGTTTCAGGTAAATTTGAATTTAGAATATTCTCGTTAGCAATTAAGCTGTAGGCATTGAACAAGTTCATGGCTCTGAAAACATGATCCAAAAGGGCATTTGCAACAGGATTGTATTGATGAATCATATCTGTCCACTGTGATGCAGATAGCGTAATACACCGAGAAGTTTCTTCCCCCGTGTGCGTCTTTGCTAGACGAGTAAACTTGAATTTTGTAAAATCTGAAGTGTCGATAGTCAGTTCATGTTCAAATAATGTATGCAGTTGCCTTTCTGTTTGAGGCACGGATTTTCGTCCAAGGATATCGGACACCCACCAGGGACGTAGAGTTATGCCCTCAGTCGTAGGATAAAACTTCTCTCCATATTTTGAAAATTTTCTAATATGAAGACTTGCATTAGATTTAAACGTTGTTGCGTATATGAAAACATCCTCACCAAGGGGAAACAATCCTTCTGGTACGTTTTTCTCCTTAAAAGGTATTCCAGTTTCTTCACTTTTTGCGTATTTAGCTGTTCTTTGTGGTTCTTCGTACTTTCGTTTTTGGCTGTTGGAGTTCATCGTGAAAAAGTTATCTCTTTACCCAGACGCTGTGCGAAGCAAACTGAAGTCTCGCCTGAGCTGGAGAACTTATATGGTTGATGAAACGATCGCTGATTGGTCAAATTCTTCTGTGACGTAATTGATGACGTATAACTATTGGCAACTCTTTTGTTCACCATAAAACATGTTACAACAAGTTGAAACGACACCCTGACGTCACTATGCGTTAGAGAAAAACATTCAAGTCTTTCATAAATAACGTAAACATCACGAAGTCGCCATAGCATGGTTGGTAAAGCGCGCGCCAATCATCTATGGTTCCTTTATGCATTAAGGTCTCAGGTTCAAATCCCACCAGAAACATTTCTTATTTTTATTTCAGGAAAATAATAATAAATAAATAAAATAAATATTCACAAAAAAAGTCATTAATAATCCGATAGATGGCGCCACCATCGTTCAACCATTTAAATTATTTTCCATAACTTCCAAAATATTTCTACACATAATTTTTTTTTTCTTCGAAAACAACTCTTAAAAAATAGATTCGCAATTAAGCAGTTTTATCATTCATTATCACTAGATGGCGCCACCAGCAAATCTATTCAATTTAGTTCGCACTTTTAGTAAAGCTTTCTGTCATGGACCTAGCCTCCGATAGATGGCGCCACTACTGAATGTTACCGATTTAAAGCTGTATTATCCTACCCTACTAACTGCTTAGTGCGGTCTAGTGGTTAGCACGTCCCCGTTCGGAGTGAAAGGTCCCGGGTTCAAATCCCAGGGAGAGTATTTTAGAATATTACCCTCGTAAATATTTCAGAATAATTTCAATAATTAATTAAATTAATTAAAAAATAAGAATATGCATAAATTAAAAAACATATTAATTAAAGTAAGCCATTCAAGCTCAGACATCAATGAACATGTTCTATGACGTAATACAAGATGGCGGACGAACCAAGATGGCGTCCTTCAAAAGCGTGACGTCATCATAACCTCGTAACAGACTTTAAGAAATCAGTGACGTCATCCAAAAAATACCCCCGTACAAGACTACAAGAAATTAGTGACCTCATCCAAAAAATACCCCCGTACAAGATTACGAGAAATCCAAGATGGCGGACGACCACGCCCCCTTCATGAATGTTGAGTTGTTTTCCTCCTTCTGACCCGCGGTTTACGGCTCTTACTACTCGTACCCTTGGATTGCTCAGTAACTTTAAATGATATCGACATTTACTACAGCATGATACCGAAAACCATGAGTGTAGGTATTTATCGATCATTTACAGGCCCAGCCAAAAATATTCAGAAAGATTACAATCAAGGAAAAATCAAATCGTTTCATAAAATGCAGGCGTTTTATAAAAGTTCAAAATATTTTAATCAAGAGCAACATATTGATACGTAAATATCATTCGACATTTGAATATCCTTTTTGAACATAAGTAATCTAAAAGCAATATTTTTTTCTTTTCCAAATAGGAACAATTTGTTAGCATTCTACCTGATGAAAAGCATCGTAACAGAAATTTAAAAAAAACACACAGAAATGAACTCGTAGACATTGCATTCGTTTTTTGCAACAACACAAACGAGACATAAACGTAAACACTTATTGTCATGAGTCATGAACGACATTCTTCAAACACATAGAGAGATTTCTTTTTCAAGCCGTTTTTTTCCCCTTTGCTCCTCTGTTAGCTACGTCTATGCAGTTATTTTATTGAAATGAAAAAGACATATAGTGTATCTGCTGTAAGAGTTAGTTACGTCATTGCGTTTTCATTCCGGTCACTTATTAATTATCACGTACTGCTAACAATAAACATTTTTGGGGAAAATCTGCGAGACCGCTGATGCTTTAAGCAAGTAACACCATGCATTATTACACATGATAGAAAAAGTCATACATCATTATGTTTAAATCGATTAACTAAACAATAAGTAGTACTCAGTTTACGTTGAAACACAACTCTAAAAACATCAAGCCTGTTGGAAAGCCCTAAATGTTGCACCATGATTAAATGCCTGTACTTACGCAAGGTATTGAAGATTTGTCCAGGAAATATTGATTTTAATCCAGTTTTGTTCATTTCAATGTGAAAACTTAGTACCAATAACAACGTAGTCAGCTTCGTCGTTCGCCATTAAAGTGGCTGAACTGAACTTATACCGGTACGTAAAGCGCATGTGCGAGCGAGGCCCCCTTACGGAAGAAAAGATTCGGCTATTGGCTACTGCGTGGGCGGATGGCCCTTCATTTACTTCTTTCATTCATTGAGGTGCCAAAAGATGACGGAACAATATTTCCTAGCCTCCATGTCACCCTGTGGCTCCGTCTTTGCACCCTAGGTCGGAAAATTGCACCAACTTGCACCTTTGGTTATAACAGTGTACTAGACAAGCTAGAATTAGTTTTTCACATGTTTTATTTCAGCATAAATGCGGCTGTCCTATTCCTTCTAGATTTTTATTTAACTACGAAAATATTATGTTTATTGATTTTTGTACTAAACAAACCATATTAGATTAAAACTATACTTCAATGCCATATTAGTTCGCTATTTCGCATAATGGGTACTCTAGGTGTCCCTATTTTTTGAAGATGGGTCAGAAAGAAGTTGTTTAGCAAAGTTTTAGGGATCTTAAATTTTCTTCTTCAGAAGAAAGCGTCCACATGGGATATAAGTGACGTCAATTACACTGGTGTAAGAAATAAAGAGAATTTTTAGATTCGGTCTATTATCTTCAGAACTACTGGGCCGATTTTAATGAAATTTGGTATGTACATACATTGAAACCATACAAAACAAATAAACACCAAAAATTTAAAATACACACGCATGATCATAAAAAACACTCGTTAGAGTCGAATGGTATGAAACAGTGGTTTCAAAATTGAACAAAAAAATCAGTTAGTAGGTGTATACTGCCGTGTGCAGGTAAAGGGCAGTAACTACAAATTTTTTCATTTTTCATTTTTTTGCATTTTTGTCATCTATTGTGCGTTATCTTTATTGTACAAGCTCGCTTATTTGGTTTCTGCTGAAAAAAAGGCGCGAAAAAGACGTCTAATTAAAACATTTCCCTATTGTTTGCATTGAATCCGAAACGCGTTTCTTCAAATATCTCGAAAACTCATTTCTGCAGATACTGCCGTTTACCTGCACACGGCAGTATAGTCCCCTCTAACAGACATATAGGTCTCGCAGTGTGACTCCATACTTGAAATGAAGCAGTTTATGGGATCCTAGGGAAATTTTTTTCCACTCGTTCATTAACGCTGTTCTCAGGCTATGGAGGGTCCCCGGAGGGGTGTTGCGAATTGTTATTGCCCTCTGAAAGCATTCCAGACATGCTCTACAGGATTGGAGTCTACAGCTCTACTTGGCCAATCCATCGAGTGAATATCCTCCCCTTCCAGAAATTCGTCGACCAGAAGATCTGTATGTGGTCTTGTGTTAACATCCATTTAAACTAACTCGGGGCTAACAGCGCCCCTCAAGAGGGGATCATAGGGCTCCAAGATCACATCCCTATATTTCGCAACTGCCACAGAGTCTCTCTCAAAGACGTGGAGGGGTGTGCGGCCAATATGATGCCTGCCCAGACCGTCAAACCTCCTCCTCCATAATGGTCGACTTCCCGGACATTGGAGGGTAAATAGCGAGTCCCGTTTCAGCTTAAACGACTATTCTTGTCCTACGTTTACATGGATAGAAGTAGGAACCTGCTTCCTAACCTCCAATATCGGCGTAATCGACCATTATGGTGGTGGTGGTTTGACGGTCTGGGCAGGCATCATGTTGGATGGCCGCACACCCCTCCATGTCTTTGAGAGAGAGACTGTGACAATTTCGAGGTGTAGGGATCAAGTCTTGGAGCTCTATGCTCACCTCTTGAGGGGCGCTGTTAGCCCTGAATTATTTTTAATGGATGTCCATATAGAGCTCTTCTGGTCGACGAATTTCTGGAAAGGAGGATAATCACTGGATGGATTAGCCAAGCAGATATTCACACTCTAATCCAATAGAGCATGTCTGGGACGCTCTAGGGAGGGCAATTGCAACTCGCAACGTCCCTCCGGGAACCCTCCATAGCCTGAGAACAGTATTATTGAACGAAATGAAACAATTGTCCCAGGATCCCATAAACGACTTCATTTCAGGAATGGAGTCACACTGCAAGGCCTAGTCTGTTAGAGGGACCATATCCCCTGCTAATCCTTTTTTTTTTTTTTTGTTCAATTTTGCAACCACTGTGTCAGACCATCCTACTCCAACGAGTGTTATTTATGATCATGCTGGTGTATTTTAAATTTCGGGTGGTTATTTGTTTTGTATTGTTTCACTTTATGTACATACCAAATTTCATTAAAATCTGTCCAGTAGTTCTGGAGATAATAGACGAAATCTAAAAATTCTCTCAATTTCTTACACCAGTGTACTTTTATTTGCAATGTGAACTAAAAACATTTGGGTGTGAATTTCACCTTCACTGAATCCTATTATTATATGAATGAAAATGAATAAGGAATTAATGGAACAGTAAACTCACAAAATTTGTTTCATGCAGTTTGCAACTGTTCTGTGCTCTCCTTGGTATGTACGAGACACCTTTAACGTTTAATGCCTTTAAACGTTAAGAGTTTTCTAGTGTTTGACATAAAACCATAGAAGAAATGCATCCCTATGCTTTGAAAACTTAATTAGTAGGAAACCATTTCAAACTTCAAAAGTTTCGAAGTACGAAAAAACACCTTAAAATTAAATGCAGTGTAATTTACATACTTGAAATTTAAAAATTTACTTCTGTAAAAGTATGCTGTTGACTTAAACTCTTCAAATGAAATTAGAATTTATTCACTAACCTTAAGCTAATTATTCGAAGTTTTTAATTCAACTTTTGAGCCCAATTTCTCATTTAGAGTAATCTCAGAGACAATAGCCATTGTAGTTTGAAGCAGCAATTCTTTCTTCCATTCTAATCCTGACTTTTTTTTCACGCTTCATTGGAATTAAACAGAAATCTTTTAAATACCAAGCTGTCTTTGAAAGGTCATTTAAAAGTCTTGTAACTGAAGTTAAAATCGTCCAAAATTAAAAGAGAATTGAACAAATCTGAAATTTCTCGTCGGAAAAAGATTTATTCTAACATAAAAAATCGGCGGACATTAGGAATCAAGTAAGGTAAGTTTAATTCAACTGTTGGATTTGTTTTGCAGTTCAAAATGGATAAAATTAATTGAGCATTTAATTAAAATTACTTTGAAAAAATGTTTGAAAAGTCCCAAAGTAGTATTCTTCCCATTAGAGGAAAAACGTATGGTCTAAAATGGTTGAGTAATATCAACTAAAGGAACCATATGTGAGGTTAAACAAAAATCACAAGTAGAAATAAAATAAGCTATTCTATTTTGTAAATGCAGTCTCATTTTCCGAGTTTCGAAATAACGTTAAAAATTAGCATTTGGTACGAGATAGTAAAAAAACTTTTATTTATAATATCAGTTATTTAAAAAAAATTAAGAACTAAACTCTGGAAAAGATTTTTTGGGTCTGCTTCAGCTTTTTCGTGGAAAAACAGTATGTTATTGTATTTTTCTTTTTGGAGTCCGCAGAAGGAAGATTCTCGTGCCAATATATCTGAGAAAAAACTGTCAAAATGTTTTTTTAACAGCTAAATTGATCTTTCACTGGAGTTAGCTCATCACTGGTCAGACTACAGTCTTCTACAGGGTAGACCAGTATTCATTGGGTATAGGTGTACGTTGGCACAGCAGCAAAATGTTCTAAGGGTTCTAAATGTTCTAATGATAGGGCTATCCGTCTAGCCATGCTTGGCAGTTTTACCTCCCTTCTTCCACAAAAATATCATTAAAAAATCAATGTTTATCAAAGAGTCAGTTGGAATTATAGAATTTTTGGTTAGGTGACTCAATTTCGTCTCGTAAAAGTAATCGTTTTTATTTATTAGTAAATTATAATTTCTATTTTGTGAAATAATATTCAGATAGATAATTGTTCCTGGTTACTGTTGGATGTACACTCCTGTTTGTGAAGCTTACAACATCATGAAGGAAGCATCATAGATGAATGAAATTTAATACACAGTTGAGTGGTAATGGTACAAATAAATGATTACATTTTCAAACCAAACAAACAATAAAAAGAGATAGAAATTAGTATTTTGTGTGGCCACCACGCGCCGTAATAAAAGCTGCTACACGACTCGGCATGTAGTGAAACAAAATTTGAATATCTGCCAGCGGAAGAGTATTCCATATTGTTTGCTTGCGCAAACAAAGTTCGTCAGTCGAAGCAGCAGGACGAGGATCACGAGCAAGACGTCGACCAACGAAATCCCACACATTTTCTATCGGTGACATATCCAAGGAATATTCAGGACAAGGAAGAAGCTGTACCTGCTGTGAATCAAAGTAGGATTTGACAGTCCTTGCGACATGTGGACGGGCATTATCCTGCTGGAATATAGCCCCTGGCAATCCTTGCAGGAAATGAATAGCTTGGGGCTGTAAAACTTCCTTTATGTATATGGTACTGTTCAAATTGCCCAAAATTCGTAGCAATTGTGATCGTCCATGATATGCTATGGCACCCCAGACCATAACTCCGGTTGTTCGTCCACTGTGGCGTTCAGTAATGCACTCCGGAATGTGCCGTTCACCGGCATAGCGCCTGACACGAAGTGACTTTAAAGAGCCTCTCTCAAAGACACGGAGGGGGGTGCGGCCACCCAACATGATGCCTGTTCAGACCGTCAAACCACCACCGTCATAATGGTCGATTTCGCGCATATTGGAAGGTAGGTAGTGGGTTCCTGCTTCTATTCAATGAACGTAAGACAATAATAGTTTAGTAGTCCCTGAACCGGGAGCCACTACCTGCCCTCCAATAACCGCGAAATCGACCATTATGGATGAGGAGGTTTGACGGTCTGCAGGCATCATGTTGGATGACTGCATGCCCCTCAATGTCTTTGAGAGAAGCTCTGGTACAGTTGTGAGGTATAGGGATGTGGTCTTGGAACCCTACGCTCACCTCTTGAGGGGCGCTGTTAGCCCTGAGTTAATTTTAATGGATGTCCATATTCGATCCCATCCTCTTCTGGTCGACGAATTTCCGGAAGGGGAGGATATTCACTGGAGGGTTTAGCTAAGCAGGTCTCTAGACTCCAATCCTATAGAGCATGTCTGGGACACTCACGAGAGAGCAGTAGCGTTTTAAAACCTTAAATTTCGAAAAAAAATTCCGAGGAGAAGATTCGACGTCACCGCGAAGAAAACCTAAAATTGCCTTCAACTTCAAAGAAATATCAGAAAGGGAACCCCAACGAATTTTGGTAGAAATTTTTTAAAAAATTTCCGCAGAAGGACCCTGAAACCTTTCCCTAACCATTTGTAACACCACTAAAAAAAACAATTAAAATTGCGCTTGTAAGACTTCAATCTGCAAACATATTTGAGAATGGTTCCCGATCCCCCACTCCGTCTCTGATGTTACCGAAAAACTGTTTTTTGGACTTGTAACCTTTGGTATCTACATTTCCTTCAAAGCAATATATTGCAAATAAAGAATTTCTCAATCTTCAACTTGATGTAACTTTTATAAATTTACTCTCTATGTAAAAAATTAAAACTTAATATAGAAACTGGAAGGGATATGGGTAAGGGCGGTACAGTCATCTCCCGCTACGACGCGATCCGATATAGCCATTACGCGAAATGGCTATAACGCAATTTTTTCACCAGTTAAGAATTTTAGACCTTACGCGAATTCCTCGCCCACAACACGAAAATGCTTGGAAGGGAATCACGGTGTGTATATATCGGCCTTGTTATTGGCTACTAAAAATTTTCTTTTTGTGAATGGACCTTCATCCCTTTAGCATCACTGAGAGCGGAAGTTCCCATACCGTGCTAGTCTGAGCATCGCTTATACAAATAACTACTCCTCATTTTCCATTTATTTTTTTTCCTTCTAAATGTGTGTTGATGAAATATATTGACACCTAAGAGCACTATTTCATCTAGAGAGTAGAAAGAAAAAGAGAAAGTTTCTGACAATTAAAAAAAAGCAAAAGATTATGTGCTTGAGCAACTATAAAATGCATCGATGGTAGCACGACAATTAGGTATGAGTGAATCTTCCATATATGTAAAATTAGAAGTCAAGAAAAGGAAATCCGTAAAAGTTCACCGAGTAGTATCTAAGCAAAATGCAAAAGTTTTGAAAATTGAAACTGCTCTTGTATTGTGAATTTAAGAAACCGGGAAGAGAGGTGTTGCCATAGACCGAAACGTTATATAAAAAAAAGCTATTGAAGCAACTGTATTTTGAATTTAAAATTATATAAAAGTAACGATTTGGTCAAGCAGCACAAATCATCATCATCTTCACTTTTTAACCGACTTCAAAAAGGAGGCGGTTATCAGTTCATACCGTATGTATGTTTTTTTTTTTGTTTGTCCACTCATAGCGTGTCACCTAGTGATCCGATTTTGATGATTCTTTTTTTAATGGATAGGGGATGGCTCAACTTAGGTCCCATTACTTTGTTTGACCATATTTGTTCTTTAGAAAAAAAGTTATGGGCAAAAAACAACAAATTTCATGCAATTTCCCTATTAAATGATTAAAATGATATTGTAGCGAAGTTCGCACTAATCATCCGTGGAAAACGGTGGCTCAGTGGTAGAATTCTCGCCTCCCACAGGAGCGACCCGGGTTCAAATCCCGACTAGGACAAAGTGAATTTTACTAAATTTTCGTTTCTACTGTTTCCCGTATTTTCTCGAATGTTCTATTAATTTCTGTATCTTTCCAAGTCGGGAAAGTTCCAGCACTTTCTCAAGTTGTATATAAGGAGATGTAACGTTCATTCGTGGTTCTGAATAAAGATCTCGAGTTGAGACTAACGAGTATTCGCTTCATTTGGCTTTCACATTGTCTTCGCTATCTTCATCTACGCGATAATATGAAACTCATTGTTATAAAAGTTTGGTGCCATATAACAGTAATATTAATAGTAATTGTAATGATAATTTTGAATGAAGGCTTCTCTGAAGCAAGCATTAAATTTCCTCAAGGGATACTTCGATAATGAGGAATCTGGCGCTGTCGCCTCATTTTTGGCGTAAATAATTTTATTTTAGTAACCCTGCTGATTTATAGTAACCCTATGTGAATTATCAAAATCTTCCTTTCTTCAGTGCTATTGCTCCATAGTAGGGGTAAACCTAACCTGGAAGCGAGGTGATGCAGTGATTAGGATCTGCTTAGCCTTCACAATGCTACCATTAGGTTTGCCTCAACTACTCTGTAGTATTTTTATCGTTATCGTCTATGCCGATAACAGATGATCGGGGCTAAGTAAGAAAATACAGGATTGCATCATGAGCAACTTAGATGCTGTGGAACGTAAATTAGTTAGGAAAACAGCAATACTTAAATGGTTATAATTAAATTAACTACGCATGATTTCCAGAGATTAACAAAGATAAGTTTTTAGTGCTAACCGCTTAAAGTTTAACGCGTGTCAAGAGTTTTTTTTTAGTATAGAGCATTTTTAAGAAAAAAAATGTGAAGTTTCGTGATGGTAACTTCTTACTATTTCTGAAATACCTACATTTACACTAAAAAGAATGAAATAAAAAAATTTTGAAAAAAAATAGAACCGACTTCAAAATTGCTCTAAAAAGTGAAAAATAATTTTATTCTTTAAACACCATCGATAATGCTTTTAAACATAATTTTTGAAGTTGGCGCAAAAACGATGGATAAAATCATTCACAGCCATAACTCAAATACAACTATAAATTTAACCATTCCCAGTTTCTTCACTATCACATACATTATGCATTGATGACAGCAAATTTGAATAACGATATAAATGTTTCGTTCGTAACTTTGGATGCTTTTCTGAAAAAAAGTATGAACGAAGCATGGTTACCCTGGATTTTACGTTTTGTTTTTGCGCCAACTTCAAAAATTATGTTTAAAAGCATTATCGATGGTGTTTAAAGAATAAAATTATTTTTCACTTTTTAGAGCAATTTTGAAGTCGGTTCTATTTTTTTCAAAATTTTTTTATTTAAGTTACAAATATCATTACTGGAAATATTGTACAGTACAACTATAGTGCATTTATTTTTCTCACGACAATACTGTACACTGTACGTACCGTACTTGTTCCTTTTATGTATTTCTTTCCCATCGATCATGGATTTTGTGCATCGTAGCAGTACTTTATGTTGAATACATTTTTTTTTTTTAATATAACTAAAAATTCATTTTTTTGTGCAAGAAACAGTAATGTATAGTTAAGAAATGGTTTTTAAGTGGTGTTTACAAGTGTCTAAAGTAATTGGATACGTTTAGAAACGTTTTTACATATACCCTTTTCCACAACGCGAAATTTCGACTTACGCGAGGGGCCTTGGAACGCATCCCTCGCGTAACTCGGGACTTGACTGTAGTCCCCTTCTTTGCTCTGCGAAGAAGAAATCAAAGATACGACTCTGGGAAGGGGGAGAGACTAAAAACCACTATCATGAGCGTCTATGCTTGTCTTTCCCTAATGGGAACCCTGGCTACGAACATGGATTCATGTAGCAGTAGGTAGATAGAAGTAGAAGCAGATAGATATAGGAAATGTTTCCATTTTAAAATATAAATTAAGAGTGATAGTTATAAACAAAGATAGATAAATATGGGAAGATATGCATGCAGTAAAAGACCCATAGATTGATAAATATTGAAATAGATAGATACAGAGATAGACAAATATAGAAATAGTTACATACAAAGGTACATACATAGATTAGTAGTTATAGAGATAAAAAAAGGAATTTTTTTAAAGGGGAAATATTTCTATAAACATATTATCTTTCGACGACAGTAATACAAGTGCTCTGAGAATATAACTGAAGGTAAAACAACACTGCTTTTCTGCAGAAAGGAATTAAACAAAAAGTCCTGCGGTGTCAGAATTATCCTCAGTTTGAATTCCCTTAGCCGAGCCTCAAGCAACCAAGAATTAAGTCTAGAGACGTGTGTCTAGAATAACCTTAAGCATACAGTAATTACAGTTCTTGGAGTTTATTCTCACGCTAAAAGAATGTACTTAATTAACGGTGAAACGCTAATTACTTGGTTGAGTTTTAAGAACAAAAGACACATCACAATGTGTCATTAGACATCAGTTTTCCTTCAAAACTGGTAGAATTGCTACTCATTCATCCAAATTAGTTTTCTGTTAGTTATCTTTGAAATCTATTATGCTATATCTTAAACATAACTGAACCCTTGAATGATTATTATAACTAGCTAGTCGATTTCTGACGCAATGTTTGGTAACAAAGAAGTCACTTCTTTTGATGCACAAAAGCAAGGATCGTGAGCTTGAACAGCATAGAATGGTAGAAGAAATGAACAATTTTCTTTGTGCAACAAATGAACAATTGTAAATGATGTAACTGATGAAGAAATATTATGACAAGTTACATACATGTGTTTCGGGATTTGAAGGATTCCCTTTTTCAGTGCCAAAAACTGTGAGCTTTGAGATGTAAAGTCATGTTATGAAAGCTAAAACCGTAGCGCCTGATTCACATTTCCTCTCCGCTGCATATCCTCTTCTCGGAAGCTCATACTTCTCAGCATTAAAAGACAAGTTCCTTGAATCCCTTAAGCAAGTGTCTACAACTTGTTGCAATATTTGTGCATTAATTCAGTTGTTTCCCATGGTTCCGTGGATTGGTATATTCTAAATATAGAAAAACCAGTAAAGATGACAACCTGAGATGACCGCTTTTGTCAGATACAGAATTAGTCCTGTATCACAGATATATATATATATATATATATATATATATATATATATATATATATATATATATATATATATATATATATATATATATATATATATATATATATATATATATATATATATATATATATATATATATATATTAGGGCTCGACCGATGGCATTTTTTGGCCGATGGGCCGATGCCGATTGTTGGCCGATTGTTCAAAGATGGCCGATGGCCGATGCCATAGGCCGATGGCAAAAAAAAAGAAAAAAAGAAAATCTAACAGAAATAAATTGATAAGATTGTCAAGGATTTAAAGGATCATTAATTCTTTTCACTTTGCCTCCTTGCTCCGAATAAGAAATTGTAATCACAAAAAAAAAATCAGATTTCAACCTAAATTTCTATTTTACGATTACCCAATTTAAACTTCACAAGTTTTTTCGGCACATGTGTACATGCATATGTACCTAAGAAAATATAGATGACCAAAATATACATTTTAACCACCTCCTTAGTTAATTATCGCAAATTCTTTTGTGATGTCTTAATGCGCGAAAACTTGCGTCACTCAAAAACGTTATGAAATAGTAAGTTGAAAACTCATACGCACGTAGTATGATCTAAGAGTTCAAGGACAAGTTGTATAAAACCTTGCCCTGAATAGTTCACATTACCGAAGTACACATATCTACAAAATAGTCACCTTGAACGACTATGCACTTATGCCAACGTTCGTATAGCTTTTAGAAGGACTCCTGGAACACATTTGTCGCAACCTTCTGTAAGGCCTCTTGCGCTGCTGCTTTAACTTCATCGTGGGGAAGAAGTCGACTTTCACGTTGAGGATGCACTGTTCGATTGGTCAATACTCTGATATGACAAAAAAATAACGTAACGTTTCGTCGGACTTAGCTCCGTGTGACTTTTACCTGTTCTCAGCAAAAAAACATTTGCATGGGCACCACTTTCTTCCGTCAGGAGAAGATAAAACTGCATCACAGAAGGTAGCGAAAAAGTGGCTTCCAGGAGTGTTTCTAAAAGTTATATGAACGCTGGCAGAAATACATAGTCCCTCAAGGTGACCTTTTGAAGGTGGATGTGCTTCGGTAATGTGAACTATTATGGGTAAGATTTGATAGTACAGCTTGTCCCTCGAACTTTTGGATCGTACTACGTACAATCTGTACAGGGTGTAGTTATGCTTCTCCTTTTCCGACTGCTGTATGATGGAAGACAGAAAACAACAGTCAAAAAAAAAAAAAAAAAAAAAAAAAAATGAGAGAAAAAAAAAGAAAGAAAAACAACGAGACTGTTTAATAACCAATTGATTTGTTTTATTTTTTAATTGAACATATAACTAAGATTTAAGCAATATTGTAATAATGCATGGATTTAGGTACACTAAAGATAGTCAAAAAACATTAAATTATGTTGTTTAATCATTCAAAAAAAAAAGAAAAACTATGAAACCGTCAACAAATTACGCAATTAAAGTAGAAAGAGTGCACGTAGATATTTTTTAGTCATCAAATTAAACAAATAAGGTTACAGATAAATTAGAATATTAAATCCTAACAGGAATATTTTTATACTTATTTAAAGTTTATGAACAGAAAAGTTTGCATTTTTCATAAAAGCTATAACAGTGACATAAATTTTACGGGAAAAAGAAATAGCCATGAAAAGAGCAAGGTTCTTAAAACGCAGCCAAAAAAAACAAACTCAATATTTACACCAAGTTAATCACTGAATACATATACTACTTGATCTGATGTTTGCACACGTAATATCGAACAATTTGATTGTTTAATCTTTTTTGAAGCACTAGAAACAAGTTCAAATTAAATTTTTCAATTTAACAATAATTTTCTGAAATTAAAAAAAAAATGCATAATAGAAAATCCTTGAAACTTTTCTACAACATATTATTAAAAATTTGATGAAAACAAAAATAACTTATTCATTGATTTTACATAAATACATAAAAATAGTTACTTACAACAGAAAAAAATCGATCGCTATTAATGATGCAAAAAAGATGGCTCATTACGAAATATAGGTGAAACAAGTATAAGAAATATGCAAAATGACATTTCTTGATCAAAATAAATTATCGTTAAGTATTTAAGAAATGCTTGAAACGACGAGGGTGGATTAGGGGGGTCAACCTCTGATTTTGGAGTAATTCACAACAATAAACTTTGGCCCCAACTTCGGCCCCCTTTTTATAGTACAGAACCGCTACCATCAACGCCTCGGAAGAGTTTCTGAATCTACTTCAGCACTTCCGAAGAAAAAATTCAAAAGTCCCTTTGATTTCCGAATTATGTCACCATTCAGAACGTCTTTAATCAATTTCTTACATTAATGCTCGAAATTCTTCCTAAACAATTGATAAAGCTTGAAAAAAAAATCTCTAATTTTATCAATGGTGTTAGTTTCAAACAACTCAGAAGTACAACTAGAGTTTAGTTTCAGAAATTGAGGGAGTGGGAGGAGGGGCACATAAGTGTTCTCGGAAATACAAAAAATAGTCGTAAAAAATAGAGTTCAAAATAATCATAAACATTGAGCAGAAAAACCCTTTTAATATTTGCACCAGAGTTTGTTTTGATGTGCAGTGGCGGATTTAAAATATAGCAAATGTTGTAATTGCGCGAGAGGCCCCATAACCATAGAGGAACCGTAGGAATTACAAAAATGCCTATGATAAATATTTTACAACTTCTGTGATAGAGAAATAGGGCCCCAGAATGTATTTCGACGGGCCTCAAACTTGTAACTCCGCCGAAGCGATACAGAAAAAACTGCAATAATGTGATTCATATTACAAATATCGAAAAATTAAAAATTACCGTCGGTTCAACGGGAATCTAACAAAATGAAACAAAACCGGTTTCGCCATCTCATATTTGTTTCCATGGTCTCCAATGCGGCAAAATATCACCAAATGATCGTCAGTCTGAGACGCTAAATTAGTTTTGCATTGAAATAAGTAATTAATAGCCACAAAAAATAAGTAAATAGGCTTTTTAGAACACCCGATCGAAAACAAAAAGGTGAAGTGCACAACTGGAACGCACGCACACCCCACATGCGAAAATTTAGCATTCTACAGCTTACCATTTTTGAGTTATGACTTATGACAGGTACATACGTACATCCAGCTGCAAGAAACAAAGCAACAATTAACTTGTTCGGTACCTGAATGCAGTATTAAAAACTCTTTCAGGGGTGACTAAAATAGAATTTCATACTGAAATTGAAGTAAACGATTTTAAATGAAAACGGTAACTCAATTTACTTTGTATTGAAAAGTAAAACAACAAAGGTCCTTTTTTTTCAAAAACATCGGCCAATCCCATCGGCTTTTCGATGTTTTTTAAGGCCGATGGGCCGATGTTTCCTGCAAGTTAGCATCGGCCGCCGATGCCGATGCCGATGGCTAAATTGTTGAACCATCGGCGCCGATGCATCGGTCGAGTCCTAATATATATATATATATATATATATATATATATATATATATATATATATATATATATATATATATATATATATATATATATATATATATATATATATATATATATATATATATATATATATATATATATATATATATATATCATACACCCTTTATGAATTGACTGTCTAACTTGACCTCTACAAAACTGAACTGCAAATGGTGAACTTATACAGATTTCACTGTATTTGCAATTAATTTATACCAGGCTTGCTTCTCGCCTAAGGGTGTTGGCGCGCCCCCTCAAACTCAACAAAGTACTCCCCAAGAACGAGGCCCCCAAAAATGAGACCAAAACCCATCTTAATTTACATCCCCCTCCCCTTTAAAATTTAAATGGCGCAATCTGTGCCAGCAGAATAAAACATATCTGAGAAAACAGTTATTAGACTCTTTCTTAAAAATTGTTCAGTAAAAAAGCTGATATTTTCTTTCTTTTTTCTTCATTTATATATTAACCAACTTTTAGTGAAACGAAAACAAATGTAAAATCCAACTTTAGAAGAAAAAAACATTTCAATGTACCCTTAAGCTACAAACTAGTATAGTTCTATTCCGAATGTTGTTAACGTAACGAAATTTTGTCTTGCAAATCGTTTTTTTTTTTTTCTTCTTCTTCTTCTTCTGTTCCCGT